>NC_043004.1:67166408-67186408 GCF_006345805.1 Octopus sinensis
TAAAATTATTAGATGTACTCAAAGTATTGAAAGAAACTCATATATTCTATGTATATTTATAGTATATTTTGTTCTTTAGGTCAGCTCAGACAAGACAGGATATATGATGTACAACGGGAGCAGTAACATTAACTTTATATCTGGAAAATTCTTGAGAAATGTTGACGAATTCACATAACCTGAAGGTAAAATTTGAAGGTAAGATCTGTCCGCAAGTGCTGCTCACGTCCGAATCATCAAAGACGGAGTAGCTTTAAATAAATAATCAAATTACTGTATACCTAAGCTTCCATTACATTTGAAACGTAATTCCTTTGGTGTAATAACATCACCCTACGGAACACTATGGTGTATATTTTCTCTGAGAGATTTAAATTGAATATTATTTCATAATTGGTTTTGAACAATAAGATCTGCAGTCGCAGATGTGTAATGTGTACGGGAGCCAGGTCTGAGTTTTAACTCTGTCTTATTTGCGTAGATATCTTACAAGTGTTTCTTTCAATAGAGATATAAATATACAGGTCTTCAGGGAGTTGAAATAACAATTTGTATGGTATAATGAATCAATATATTCGGGAGATTGTGAAAGTGGCTGAGTATCATCTAGTCTTGAATTTTAGTCCAACCCACTTCATGCCTATAAAATGTAAGTGCGTTCCTGGAGAAAGAAAGTTATTTGGTTGCTATATACTTCATTTGGAATACTAACCATTTGCAATATCATATGGCAGAATACGTTACTTTTTTTAGTTATGATTTTTCTGAAGCTGTGTATGGTTATAGACATGTTACCGTTCTTTAGCAGATCACAAAGAGTTGATATTAATACGGATGTTTGTCTTTGTTTAGCATAGCATAAGAAGAATTTGGAAAATAATTTCGATCTTGTTAACTGACAAAGCTTTACATAGATTCCATTAAGCACCAGTTCAATGGACCTCATAGCTACACACACGCGCGCACACGCTCCCACACATGTAGAGAGAAAGACTAAAAGACAGACTGATAGATAGATTCATTAATAGAAAGATAGATAATGTGTATATGTATATATAGATATGAATACATGTACACACACACGCACACGTATATATGCATACGTACACAGAGACGCACACAATGAAAAATGCACACGCATATAAACGAATTTCATCATTTACGCCTTTACTTTTTTCAGTCATTTGACTGTGGCCATGCTGGAGCACAGCCTTTAGTCGAGCAAATTGACCCCAGGACATATTCTTTGTAAGCCTAGTACATATTCTATAGGTCTCTTTTGCCGAACCGCTAGGTTACGGGGGCGTAAACACACCAGCATCGGTTGTCAAGCGATGCCAGGGGGACAAATATAGACACACAAACATATACACACACATATACATACATATATATATATATAATATATATATATATATATATATATATATATATATATATATATATATTATATATATATTCATATACATATACATATACATATATACGACGGGCTTCTTTCCGTTTCCGTCAACCAAATCCACTCACAAGGCTTTGGTCGGCCCGAGGCTATAGTAGAAGACACTTGCCCAAGGTGCCACTCAGTGGGACTGAATCCGAAACCATGAGGTTCGTAAGCAAGCTACTTACCACACAGCCACTCAGCTCTATGAGATTCAATGTGCATCCAATAACAGTCTTTCGAGGAATGTGTGTAATGTCCGAATGCTAAACCATATATTCGATGACCAAAACTGTCAATATCATTAGTGAAATGCCTTGTTTTTGTTCGACTGTATATATTATGCCTTATCTTGGTTGTGTAGCCGTTTATTAATTCGTTTCAACTGACCTCTATCAGTACAGTAAAACTAAAACAACTGTCAGTGCAATGACACGTGAGAAGAGTCAGCCAATGAATGTATAGAGTTCACTATAGTAATATTTTATTTCGAAATGGATAAGTGAACGTCCGTTATGACTTTTCTATTGATATGTGATTATATTGTTCTCAAATGTCACACCCAACAATTTTCTTTCATCAAATATTTAACACTTACGTTCGATATTGTCTTCGTATTTTCTGTTTTATTTCGAAAGAAAAAAAAACCGTAATTATTTTCACACATTATACTTGTATATTGCTTCGTGAAGACACTTCAAAATACAACATGATCTACACAAATTGCCACACAGAGGTACACGTTCACATAAATTCAGGTACACAATGAGCGTAAATATAGTTAGGGTGTCCAAACAAAGACACAAATACACACACGCACGTACAAACATATATACGCACATACTGATGTATACACGAATATTTAAATAAATTCATGCATTTGTACAGACACATGCATAGCTGCATAAGATTTTTTGCACAGAGATGCAAAGCGCTCAATATACGTCTGAGGTTGATAAACGTACATACTCTTATAAATCACTGTTGATAAATGGATTTACATTATCAACGAAAAACAATATGAAAAGAAAATACCATCTCTTCATAATTCGCATACACTAAGCCTCATTTTTAGTCAAGAGATATTAGCAATAGCGGTGAAAGATTCTCTACCTGACGAAAGGTTTTCATATATCTACGAATGAATAATGTTCGGAAAACTACTTTCGAAAACAATTACATTCAGAAAACCCACCTTATATATATATATATATATATATATATATATATAATATATATATATATAATATATATATATATATATATATATATATATAAATGCAGAAACATATAGGTGCGTAAACAAGCATGGATGCATACATATATTTATGCTTATATTTGTAAATATATAAATAGCATCAGAGATGTCCTTCCCGCTTCTTGATATATATATGTTTTTTATATGACAGTTTTAGCGTTGTGTATACATTTTATATGATGGGAAGTTGATGATAACCTTTATTATTGATAGTAGAAGTTATAACTTCATTGTTGTTGATGTTACTTGTATCCTCTCCATTTAGGATTGGTCTTATTTCTTGTAGAATTTATACAGTTAGCGGGTTACTTTATGTAACCTTAGGTAGCACATGATTTCAATAAGCCATCAAGAGCTTAAAGCACTTCAGATGATCTTTCCTGTTCCGATGAGACAAACCTTTTGCCGAAGCTCTACAGGATATATCATTTTGACCTCCTGTATACACTTGTCTACGTCATCACTCACAGTCTGTGATGCACCAATTATAACAGGCATTATCTTTGAATATATCAGGTTCCAAATCCTGATAATCTCACGTTTAAAGGGGTTGTATTCTTTCTACTTTTCATCTGCATTCTTCACAATCCTAGTATCTGATACACATGATGGATCAGTCACTGAGCAAATTCGATTTTCCAATTCAAGTAGGGATATATTTGGTTTATTTTCCAACTTCTAATCCATTTGAATGCGAATTATTCCACAAAAACCTACATGTTTCTAACTCATGTATTCATTCTACCCGATGATTGAACTATGTACTTCCTACATGAACACCCCATTACTATTATTATTGTTATTGTTGTTGTTGTTGTTATTGAAGTTGCTGCTGCTTCTGCTGTTGTTGTTAGTAGTGATTTTTACGTCTAGGTAACGTGTCATCCCGCCATTCTGATAGACAGTCATGGCTAGTAGTTGCCACGTAATATGCTTGAAACAGGTTTATATTGTTTATCCTTTTCATGTTGATTTGTCAGCATGATTCGCATAAATGTGAGCGAGTTGCATACATGAACATAGACTAGTTTTAAATTTTAGCGCAATGAGAGCAATTAGAGTACTTAAGTCGAATGAATAAACACCATTGCTCAACTTGTCCATACTGTTTCGCCTCAAAAAGGCTGAAAGGCAAAGACCATCCTGGGATTAATGTGAACTCAGATAGTAATGACGGACGAAATGCCGCGAAGAATTTTGCCCGACGTACTAACGATTGAGCCAGCTTGCCGCCTTTCACATGAATATATATTGGAATATTAGTTTGCAATAAAGTAAATAGCCGTAAATGATATAGGTAATTGTATCATTGTGATGTATACATAATCTGCCTTGATATTTAGAGACTTGGAAAATACCAATGGAAGTGCAGTTAGTCGAAAATTCCACTTACCTGATGCCAGTAGGTTTCAGGGGTCATCAAGAGAATATACACCGTGTCCGATCTTTTATCTCGAAGGCGTTTCAGTGCACCGGACATCTTTACTGATTCACTTATGTGAGGTCCCACCGACCGTATTCGGTATCACATCCATTATGGGATCGTCTCGTTTGTAAACAAGTTTACTTCTTTAAACCCAACGACCTTTCGATAACCTCTTCTTCTGACTTATCCGTCTGACCTTGCTTAGGGCATTGAATCAACTGCAGTTTCCTTTATTCTATTTCTCTAGATTTAAGTGACAGTAACTGCGGCTCTGCGCACCTTCTGAGTGATCTTTGAAAATTGTTTAAATGGATTCCAACGAACACTTTTCTGATCATATTGAACGATGAACAATCGGTACTATTATAATATCAATTTCACTGCACGCCATTTTCATGTAGTTTTGACATGTGGTGGATTGTCTACCTCTTCAGAATTCATCAGCATCATGATTGTTTGCACTTTCGAGCTACATACATGTGCACGATTGATCAAATATGTAGCTGAAGAGGATTTCGCTTTCGATATAGCGCTCAATTATTATTATTTCAACGTAGAGCAAGGCATTACTAGATGTAAATTCTATATTTTTGCCCAATGCGTGACGTGGCTGTGTGGTAATTAGCTTACTTACCTACCACATGGTTCCGTGTTCAGTCCCACTGCGATGTATCCTGGCCAAGTGTCTTCTACTATAGCCTCGGACCGACCAAAGCCTTGTAAGTGGATTTGGTAGACGGAAACTGAAAGAAGCCCGTCGTATATATGTATATCTGGATATATATAAAACTGAGAATGTGTGTCTGTCTGTTTGTCTGTCTGTCTGTGTGTTTCCCTAAAACTTGAGAACTACACAACCAATTTCATTCAAATTTTACACATGCCTTACTTAGGGTCCATGTAGTTTCATGGGCAAAAAAATGTTCAACTTCTTGCCTAGAGCGAGCCCATAGCAATATCATATCTTCTCCACAATTTCAGTATTACGTGTTAAAATTGACACAAAAACATTTCTGTAATTTATGTCAGATACTTTCACTTTAACAATAAAATAATAAGAACAATTGAATTATGTGTAGTAAGTATTAATTAAAATCAAACTAAAGTATAATATAATCGTAACATAACAAAAGTAAAAATAGCAATTGGTATAAAATTGCATCAATGACTTGAACTTGAATAAGTGGTTCACATGAATGGGAATAAATTAAAATTAAAATTAGCGTGCAGAAATGGAATAGTCCAGATGGATAATAAAAAATTAAAGTAAAGAAAAGACTATTGTCTATAAAGTATACAATGTAGAGAAAAAAGAGGATTTGAACACCTGGAGGAAAGCACCACCGAAAAGTGTCCTGGTGCGACTATGAAAGATATCTAACCAGAGGCGGTAAATTCGCCACAATAGAAGCAAGGTTCGAGTCAACGGAGCGTGCAAGGGAGTACTCGACTCGAACATGCAAAGTGGAAATATTTTATTTTTACCTTTATATTTGGGACGTCGGACGTGCCGGATAAAAATTTAAAATGTCCCCATCTCAGAAGTTGAGATAGGCTGGATTGTAGCCACACTTGTATACAAGAGGGAGGACAAAATACAATTGAAATTTCAAGAGACGGGCTTACAATTCCAGTCTGTTATATATTTTGAGTATTGTTATCACTAGCGATATCAAAATATAACTTTGTATTTTGTATTTTGTGTAGATGTATATATATAGATGTACATGTAATATGTACACATGTATATATACACATATATACATGCACTAGCATTATGACCCGTCGTTGCCGGGTCATAATGCTAGTATATATAAGTGTGTGTGTGTGTGTGTGTGTATGTGTATGTGTTCATGCATCTGTTTTTGTCCCCCCAACATCGCTTGACAACAGATGCTGGTGTGTTTACGTCCCCTAACTTAGCGGTTCGGCAAACGAGACCGATAGAATAAGTACTAGGCTTACAACGAATAAGTACTGCGGTCGATTTACTCGACTAAAGGCGGTGCTCCAGCATGGCCGTAGTCAATTGACTGAAACAAGTAAAAGAGTAATGATCTCTACTCGAGAAAGCAAATTTGTAAGATCCCCAAGAAATAAATTTGCTTTATTATGTCACGTAACATAGTTATCGAATGCAGGAAACTAATTTTCCATCTATTTTAATCTGTTCGCCTGATTTCTTCTGGCTTCAACATTTTCCTTGCAGTTAATGCAGTTACCAGGGTCGATAAAATCAGAATGAGTTCAGCATTGGGTCACACTCCCCCAAAATTTCAACCGGCGTGAGAATTATTATTATTGATGACAACAACTTTAATGATAATAATACCAACAACAATAACAATGGTAATAATAATAATAATAATAATAATAATAATAATAATAATAATAATAATAATAATATAATAATAATATGCCAACACTTTGGAATAATAACAGAAAAAAATGGTATAAGCACACGCCAGAAAAGAACACAGAAAACGAGAAAGCAACCATACTATGGGATATGTCAAAGCACACAGATGGAGAAATTAAGGCCAGTAGACCAGATATAGTTATCATAGATCATGAAGAAAAATTGTTTTCTAATTGATGTATCAATACCAGCAGATGACAACGTTTCTCTAAAAGAAATGGAGAAACTTTCAAAATACAAAGACCTAGAAATAGAGGTAACTTGAATGTGGAATCAAAAAACAGAAACAATTCCTATCATGGTGGGCGCATTAGGCATGATAAAAATTATTTAGACAAAGACATAACAAAAACACTAGGACTCACGAATATATATAACATACAGAATATTGCACTACTGGGCATTGCACACTTTCAATACAGTAACCATAAGAGCATCTCAGCAAACCACAGCATATAACCAAGGTACAGTGAAGTGAAAGCAAGTTATAAAAATAAAACTGCTGAAAAATAATAATGATAACAATGATAATAATAATAATAATAATAATAATAATAATAATAATAATAATAATAATAATAAAAACAACAACAACAAGTGTAGTAGTAGTAGTAGTAGTAGTAGTAGTAGTAGTATTGAATGCCCTTATAGTACCAGGCAGTTGCTCTCATTTTTGCTTGTCTTAAATGAATGGAAGTGTTAGCATTATTTTGTCTTGGTATGAAAGATGGTCTACTGCAAATATTCTGCTCAAAACTACAGGCTGCTTGTAAGTTGCTTGACTCGAACCAGTTGAATATGCCCCATAGTGTCTGACGATATGTGCATCTCTAATCATGAGCAGAAGTAGTTTGGGAGCGTCTAAGCCGTATGTTGAGGGTTTTGGATAATTCACCTCTGCAAACTTGTGAGAAAACTTTAATTTTAGATTTTAATTACATATACGTATACATCCATATATATAAAAGACCTCTCGATATATACACATTGATGTTACTTCTCGGTCTCTCACTGATACATCAATAATCATTGTAACTACGAATGAAACATAAACACATGTCCATGGGCGGAGTGCACTTACAAAAAGTTATCGCTGTAAACACGAACCCATAAGAAAACCAACCAGAAGAGAAAGAAAGAGAAATAATGATGATGATGATGATGATGATGATGATGATGATGATGATGATGATGTGTTCTGGCAGAATCGTTTGCATTCCAGCCAAAATTCTTGTCGGCATTTCGTCCGCCATTACATCCACCTAGATATACTTCACCATCTCTTCTTTCAGGATCGCTGAAATAATTATCAGTTGAGCATTAAGATGGGGGTCCATGATACGTTCAAGACTATTTTTCCCATAATTTCATGTCTTGCTCCAAAGAAAAAACAATACACAATGCTTCAAGCGAACAACAATACTCTCCTATCTCTTGTACCATTCAAATCATTTTATTCTTTAGAAAGAAAGAAAGTTTTATCATCGAAATTAATGCTGCACTAGATTGCATCAGTATGTAGTGCAAGTTAAACAATTGTAGTGAAACATATTCGGTCTCGAATTCTTTTCCATTTTAAATCGATTAATAACATCAATAGTACAGCTTTATGCAATAATTTGTTATATGAATAATAAGAAATATTTCATTGTACACTATACACGTTTCCGTAGATATCACTGTGTATTTTCGTGATAAGGGTACAAATTTCTGCATTGCTACACCAACTATGGTGGTGAGCTAGTAGAATCGTTACTATGCTAGACAAAATAATTAGCGGCATTTCTTCCGGCATTTCTTCCGGCATATTAGATTCTGTATTCAGGTCGACTTTATCGTTCATCCTTTCGGGTGGGATAAAATAGCACCAGAGTAATTCAGCCGGTTCATAAAATCGACTCACCCCATCCTTGAAAAATGCTAGTGTATAACAAAATTAGCAAATGTTATTACTCCGTCTACAAAACAACTACAGTCAGTCAAATGTCTCCGGATGGCTGGAATACTTTTGAGATATGCAAAAACCTGAAAGACCGGATGATTGTAGTTATAATCACTTGGAGGGAAGTTCGGTTCAATAAGAATTAACAGGAACGAAATAAAACACTAAAAATTTAATTTTCATTTTCCAAATTATCCCTCTGTACGTGACATCGATAACGTGTCCTTCAATAAGTATGTAGCTTTCCATATGTTATGCCGAGCTTAACTTTCTAGCCTATACTCAGCAGCAAATGTTTGTAAATCGTGAATTACAATGTTTAATGATTCTTCCATTTATAAAAATGCAGGGTACTTTGATAGTGACACTCGACTGATATTTAGCAGATAGACGGGCTATATAGAAACTCTTGTGCTGCAGTGTTTTGTACAGGTATACATCTATCGTTACGTATATATTTGTATTTAATTGTTTTTAGATCAAACAAAGTGAATTGTTAACTTTAGATTAGATTAATTTATTTCCTTTCGATTCCCTCCCCACAAACGTTAATTACATTACATTTTCAAGTAGTTGACTAACTGTTTTGTATAGTATTCTATACGCCATTTGATAGACTTTAAATATAACGATGTTTTATACCCAACAAATGAACTGGAATATCTATTTACCTCATCTACTTTCCACACTGTTTGGTAATAATTCCGTCATTGTAGAGAATAGGGTAAATTTTAGCTAAGTTTTTATATCTACCGTATATGTATATATATGTATATATATATTATATATATATATATATATATAATATATATATATAATATATATATATATATATATATATATATATATATATATAAGTAATCAAAGGACATACTAGGTATGTCAACCTGCTTGAAATAACGGTCAAAACTCTTATTAAATTGCCAAAAAATACACCGGTGAAAAACTACAGAAACCAAACGAAGGCAAAATCAAGTTAAGATAATCTACTAACATACATTGAAGTATTAGGACTCACGTGGATCGATTTCTGCATTGGTAAAGATCTTAGCTTCTTCAGCACGTGTTACCATTATTAGAGACTCCCAACCCATCGCCTCGAAGTCTGTCCTGCAACTGAATTCGTTTCGCGACGAAATCATAACAGCCACCGGTGTAAATTAATCTCGATACAATTTACGAGAAAAATAATTCACCAAAAATTAATTTACGAATGTTTCATTAATTCTATTATTATCCAATATAACAATTTCAAAAAAAATAATAATAATGATATATATATATATATATATATATATATATGTGTGTGTGTGTGTGTGTGTGTGTGTGTGTATTTCCTTTTCTCTCTCTCTCTCTCTTCTTCTTCTGTAACTATTTATAATTTGCTCTTTTTTATTCTTAGTCTCGCAATATGGAGAAAATGAAGACTTCATTGTATTTATGACTTGGTTCGCATTAAAATGAATGGGATTCGAGCGTTTTTAAGTTATTGTCATTGTTGAAATGTGGAAATATAATCTTGAATATAAACAAGTGACGTAATGGAAATTTAAATACCCTCCATGTGTATGTTGGCGTATATGTAATGGCATATATTGTTATAGGAATATATATTAATATACGTTAGCGAATTGCAATTACTAAAAATGATGTTATAAATAAATTAGAATACGTGCAATCGCGAACACACCTCGTACATATACGCCAGCGCACAAACATAAATATTGGTTTGTCCAGAAAGTTTGTGCCGAATTTTAAAGGAAAGAAAAGGGTCAATAAATACTTGACATTACATTTTAAATCAACCAAATATGAACCATTTTGTTGCACAATGCGTCCCCATCTTTCCTTCAACTTGAAAATACCCTCTTCCCAGAATTGAGGTGGTTTCATGGCAAAGAATTCATCAAGGTATCATTTTACATCATCCAAGGAATTGAAATTTTCACCATTAAAACAATTCGGCAGAGACCTGAATAAGTGGAAATCCGAAGGAGCAATATCTGGTAAATATGGAGGGTGGGGTAACATATCTCAGCCGAGCTGCAGCAATTTTTGTCTGGTTCCCAAAACATCAGTGGCTGAAAATGAACTCTCTTATCTTCCATTTTAAAGGGTTACAGAATTAACACAGGTTATAGGAATATAAAACTTCTTCCAAGAAAAGATAGCGTAAACTATGCTCTAAATGGAGGTGTAGTCAAATCCTATTTTATGGACTCAACCATGTTCTAAAATAAGTCGAAATTTAAGCTACTATAAATTGGCACGAACTTTCCGGACAACCCAATACTAACACAACAAAACATAGACGCCATTGTAACTTAAAATACTATACTCATTCGCATACATACACACACCCCATCTACGCATACACGCTCGTAAACAAAATCGTACATAGATGGTCACATATTCATAACTACACACAATTCCTGAAATTTGTCAACAACAACTGCTATACTTTAAGTCAAGTTGAAATTCTTGATGGAACGCAAAACTTCGTAGTCCGTTATTTACCTTTATGCAGCGAAGCGATTGTGTAAACATCTTGGCATTTCTATGACCGTATACAGAAAAATACTTACGTTATTATAAATGTGGCATGTCAAACAGCATTTCATTTCATGGAATATATTTCTCCCAGACTGATGGCATTTGAGATTGTTTATCTCCTTCAGTTGTCATTTATAATCATCTCGACACATTTTACCTGTATTTTCGATTTACCATCTTACTGTACATACATATTTCTTCCTGTAGGCTGATTTCGACAAGTCCTGAGCTTAAGTCACGTTATATTGCAATAATTTTGTCTCTGCTTTTATGAGATTAGGTATGGTCTTAGTTAACAGCATTCCATTCGGAGATTATCTGTCAAACTGTGAACAACCTTTGTCATTTCTATATCCATAACCAGAATTAAAATTTAACAACTATATGTCGGACACCGGAAAGCGTCAACACCGACAAACGATGAAAGTGTCAGAGACGAATCCTGCACCCCGACGCTCCATCAACGAGTGTGTTTTCAGTGGTAACATTATCTACTAGAATTAAACCATTAATTAAGAAATATGTGATAGCTATCACATAATGGGAAATGGATCTATGGATCGAATGCCATTAAATCTTCGAGCACATGACTCGATATGGCATACTGTTAAAAATATGAAAAATTACGACTGCTATTCCAAAATTATCAAATATGAGTAACATTGGTGGTGACAAAAAGCTACTGGGCCGCTTCTGTAGCGAGAACATTCCCGTCTACTATGGTCTATGTGCCTGTTTTATGGTCCAAGTACCTATGTGAGTGGACTTCTAAAATCTAATAATGCGTATTCTGTGTACTAAGAAGATATCCATTTTAAGTTCGATATACTGATTACCTTTTGGTACTGAAGCTACTAATGTCGCTATACATACATACGTAGTTACACACACACGCGCACACACACGCGCACACACACGCACACACACTCGTACACACATGCATACGTCTATATCTGTATATTGCGCGCACAATGTGAGCTGCAGTGTCCTTCATAAAGCAGTGTGGCGAGGCGAGTGACATCGCTTTATTTAATTTGCAAGTTGGGAAATTTGGATTTTGTGGAACACGGTCGCTCCAAAACGGAAGATGGTCCGTGGAAGACGATAAGCGATCTGAAAAGTGTTACGTGCTTTAGCCCGAATATGTGGATTTCTTAAATCAAGAATTCGTCCCTTACGTCCACACGATCAATCAAAAGTTCTCCTACGACGGTTCGAAGCGTCTGAGGTAGGACAGAATCTGTGTAGCGCAACGAATTGGATTCTTCACGGAGCTCTCTTCCCTTGTGAGTTTCTCGCCAAAATCAACATCCTATCGCTTCCATACCCACACTAACCACCACATTTCACAGTCAAGACGAAAAGTCAGCTTAAATGTCCCCTTTGTCGAGATCGCTGAAGGATTCCAAGCGAGGCAGGAACGCTGGGATCGGTGTATTGCTGCGCATGGCAACTTTTTCGAAAGAAATTATGATAAAACTCAGGTAAAAAGATATATTTTATTAAACATTACTAATCCGGAAACATTATGATACCACCTTGCAGATAGCATTTTGATCGAAACAGCGTTACTTCTTTTATGCAGATCTAAAAGAAATTAAAATTTTCGCATAACCAGTAAAGAGACTAGGAGTGGCTGTGTCATAGGCGTAGGAGTGGCTGTGTGTAGGCGTAGGAGTGGCTGTGTGGTAAGTACCGTGCGTACCAACCACATGGTTCCGGGTTCAGTCCCACTGCGTGGCACTTTAGGCAAGTGTCTATTACTATAGCCTAGGGCCGACCAAATCCTTGTAAGTGGATTTGGTCGGCGGAAAGTGAAAGAAGCCGCGTCGTATATCTGTATATATATATATATATATATATATATATATATATATATATATATATATATATATATATATATGTGTGTGTGTTGTGTGTGTATGTATTTATCTATGTATGTACGAGTGTGCTTGTGTGTCTGTTTGTCCCCCAACCAACGATTGACAACCGGCGCTGGTGTGTTTACGTCTCCGTAACCTAGTGGTTCGGCAAAAGAAAACGATAGAATAAGTACTAGGGTTGCAAAGAATAAGTCCTGGGGTCGATTTGCTCGACTGAAGGTGGTGCTCCAGCATGACCACAGTCAAATGACTGAAACAGGTAAAAAGAGTAAAAGAGAGTAACATATGTTATTTATAGAATATATATCTCATCAAAAAGGAAAAATGATTGATAATTTAGTCAGGAATTGCTGAGAGTTAATTCAAATATAGAAAAGGAATATTTCAAAGAAAAACAGCAGTCATTCGTCTTCTGGTTTTTACTTTAGACTTCTACACCGGGGTACATTGTACTGAATGCCACTGTCTTCATCCAGTTGTTCACATGTGAAATAAGAATAATTGCAAGTATTAATACGACTATCTATAAGAGGCGATACTAATTCATCGATCCTAACAAATGAATATCAGAAGCTTAGACACTACTAATAATTCGAACTAACATAAAAATTTGCCCCCCAGCTTGTGTGATATGCAATATCCAATTACTTGTCATCAATGCTTCATAGGTCTGTGTGTATGTATATATATATGTGTGTAGGTGTGTGTGTAAAAGACAGCAAGCATAACATATGACATACACAGACACACACACACACATATATATATATGTGTGCGTGTGTGTGTGTATAATTATAGGTAGAGTTTACGAAAAAACAAAACACGAAGACAGTTGGTGTACAAAACAAACAGATGTATTAGTATAACGCTCAGGAATAGAAAAAGTCTTTTACGTTTCCAGCCTACGCTCTTCTACAGAAAAAAACAAGGAGAGAAACGAAGTGGAAAAAATGTGTGTAGTGGCTAACGATCTATCATGTATGATTATATATATATATATAATCAAAAGAAGCAACAACAGTATCCTGAAGTAATGCAGTAGGAATGTTTCATACGACTCCATTTAATTGAACAATGCACATTTACATCAATTGAAAATTCTATATTTTTATGCAGCTGAAGATTGCTCTACATTTTAAATTGATGTAATGTTTGCATTGTTCAATTAAATGGAGTCGCATGAAACGATCGTTCTGCATTACCTCTGTATATCCTTGTTGCTTATTTAGATTATAATCATCTTAATTTAAATTATATGGATAATAGCATACTAAATTCTGGTGCCTTCAATTTAAGTACCATATTCATCTGCATCTATCTATCTATCTATCTTCATATCTATCTATCTATCTATCTATCTATCTATCTATCTATCTATCTATCTAACTATCTATCTCTCTCTCTCTCTCTCTCTCTCTCTCTATATATATATATATATATATATATATATAGAGAGAGAGAGAGAGAGAGAGAGAGAGAAAGAAAGAGATATAAGTGGAGTATACATGTGTGTGTGTGTGTATGTAGTTTCAGTACCCAGCCAGGCGATTCCCATCTACTATGGTCCATGTTCCTATGTGAGCGGACTTCTCAAGCCTAATAATACATATTATGTGTACTAAGAAGATATCCACTTTAAGTTGGATATACTAATTATCCTTTGTTACCGAAGCTCTTAATGTCGTTATACATACATAGGTACACACAAACACACACACACATATCTATATCTATATTTGTCAATGTCTCTCTCTATCTATATATATACATATATATATATATGTATTTCTATCTAAATATATAATATGTCTGTGTGTATATATAGAGAGAGAGAGACAGATAGACAGACATGTGTGTGTGTGTTTGTGTGCATATATATAGTATACTGTTCCGTAATGATATGATCAACTAAAAAGTATTATTATTATTTCATAAACAAAAAGTATTATTATTATTTCATAAACAAAAAGTATTATTATTATTTCATAAACAATAAACATACTTTTATAAGCTAGTAATATTTTCACGTGATTTAAAACAAATCAGACAGAACCGTGTAACACGTCTTGAGGCGTCATACAATTTAAGGCTGTGCCTCCTTGGCATAGCCTAAGAATATAAAACAGGACGATAGCAAGACAGAAGAAACGTGAAAAAGCCGAGAAGGGAATTTACGTGGAAGCTGGAAGATGGAAAACACCAAAAAGCGAAAAACACACCAAAAATTAAAACAAAAAAGGGAGGAATAAAATAGAGTTATGTAGCATTTGACAGTAAAGACATAAGACTGAATAGATAGTGGATAGAACCAACAATGTTGTACGGGAAGTATTCTATCCAAAATATTACGGGCATAATAAAATTTGCTTTATCTATATACTAATGACCCCGTGATAATTTCCAATTGTTTTTCGTTTCTATATTCTTCTAATATTTCAATACAGCTTTAACAGAGTCCATGAATTTAAAAAGTTTTGATCTAAACATTTGTGAGTATATAAGATTAGACCAACACATCTCACTATATTAAAGACATTCCTGCTTTTAACATATGGTAGAGTCAGAAATATCTCAGCATCGAATGAAATCTCAGGAAAAACTTATTATAGCTGGTATATCAATGTAAAATATGCATCGAATTCTCATAGATTTAATTAACGTCAGGGCTGAATAATTATATGAAACATTTTATGAATGGAGAAAATTATAGAATGGTCAATAAAGCAATAAATAACAAAGAGGACGACATAATACTTCAGATAGAATTTTACTAACTCACATTTTCTATTTAACAATGGTCAAATTGTATACTAATTTAAGGAATGATATACCCTTGGCTAATTTCGTTATTTCCTGCAGAAGATATATTGATTAACGAAGATTAATAAAAGATACATATATGTATATATATATATAGATATATATATATATATATAATATATATATATATATATATTACATATATATAGAAAGAGGATACACGCAACATGTCCCCAATGGTCTACGATTTTAAAGTTTTCTAATTATATTCTGCAGATGAAATTAATTGAGAAATTTAGTATTTGTAAATTATATAGATTCGAAGTTAAAACAAACACAATTCAAAATGAAATAGAGACATGCTAGTCTGTGTGTTATTTCTAAATGATATCTCATTACATTACAACTTTCTCTTACTACTTTTCTTGTTCAACCTTACTATAGAAGATGCATAACACAAGTGCCAATCATTATTTATCATATTTATCATGATATTTATACGAATATATATATATATATATATATATATAGGAGTGGCTGTGAGGTACGTAGCTTGCTTACGAACCACATGGTTCCAGTTTCAGTCGTACTGCGTGGCACCTTGGGCAAGTGTCTACTACTATAGCCTCGGGCCGACCAAAGCCTTGTGAGTGGATTTGGTAGATGGAAACTGAAGGAAGCCCGTCGTATATATGTATATATATATATATATGTGTGTGTGTATGTTTCTGTATCTATGTTTGCCCCCCCCCTCCAACATCGCTTGACAACCGATGCTGGTGTGTTTACGACCCCGTAACTTAGCGGTTCTGCAAAAGAGACCGATAGAATAAGTACTAGGCTTACAAAGAATAAACCCGGGTTCGATTTGCTCGACTGAAGGCGGTACTCCAGCATGGCCACAGTCAAATGACTGAAACAATCAAAAGAGTAAAGAGTTATATATATATATATATATATATATATATATATATATATATATATATGTGGTGTGTGTGTGTGTATGTATAATACGATAAGATTTTAAGGATTTTTTAGTTGTTAGGTATAATGGCTCGAGTGATTAGGTGCAGGTCCTCACGCTGTAGATATTTGGCAGAGGAAACATATTATCACCGTTAAGATCGTTGTCGTCATTTACCGTAAGTCATCAGCAGATTGACAGTGCTACTAGGATTGTTTTGACGATTACATGCGACTTCTGAAGCTGCTTGCCAATGTTGTACAACCAAATCGAAATATTTTGTATACATTGTACACGTTTCCTGCCTCATGATGAACTACCGTCAATTATTCCTTCAATGATAATGTTTTCCAGAATGCTGAGATATTGGTTTTTGACAATATTCAGGAGCTGTTGCCCATGACCTATTATTGAGGTACTCGCTCATTTGTCCGTTAGTCCTTGTCAGGGATATGCAACAATCCCTACACCCACATTTCAAACGCATAGATTGTAATCCCTTTAAATTCGGACTCTCTGCATTGCAACCTTACGTTTATTTAGAACAACTTCAGCGCTGAAAACAGCCTTTTCAAAAAAAATGTTGGGTCGCATTTTATTGTTCCAGGTGTTATTAAACCCTTCCCATAGACGCTCTGGCCACTAGTAGCCGTATCCTAGTTTCTTTCTTACATGTGGCTTCATCTGAGATTTGGGGTCCGAGACAATTATGTACTTCAAACTGTTAGATGCGATGTTCAAAATAGGCCAGGGTCTTTTTTCCATTTCCTTTTTATATAAGTTAATTTCTGACCAGAAACTGTATGAGTTGAAATGATACACTAGAAACAAATCCCTTTGAAGTAACATAGCGTAAGTGAGAGAAATACTGACTTATATCCCGATATACACTATCAGTAGCTAAATCTGGTATGCTTTTGATATAGTCTCATTTGGCCATTGCTATCATTTGATTCAACATGAACATATGGAATCAGGGTATCGTATGTATATATCCTATTTTTTTTTCTAGTTTTGTATTAGATTTTTAATTAGAAAAAATGTCATATTTTCAATTCTTAATTAATATGTTAGTAAAGAAATTGTTTGTTTAATGGCATGGAATTTACTGCATACAAAATATTTGAGACTTAAATTAAGTTAAAAAGCAGTCGGCAATATTGTTGGTATCTGCCTACCTATATCTGTAAGATTGGAAATTTGTCTTGAAACGTCTCCACTTCCAAAATTTGCACTTTACACACAAAAGCATCGGTAAACTAGAGAAGCAACGATCATGCAAAATCACACGAATTCAACTACAGAAAAGGGAAATATATTTTAGCAGTTTGATCTTTTACACTAATCTTTCTCTTCCTCTGTCTCTTTCTCTCTCTGTATTTAAAGCAAACGTGATAAACGTAGGTCATATTTTCTCTCGAATTTCAGGAATCTGAAAATCTGCGATCGATTTTTATTACGTAGATGAATTTACAAAGCCCATTGATTACAGTTGTTCTATGTTGCGCTGTCAGGACTTTTCTTCAGAATCCCTTACAGACTGTGATTCATTTCATTTTTAAAATGAACGAGTTCAAGTTTATTCTGATCCAGAAATGTCGACTTTTGTCAATCTACAGTAAGGATCCATATAGTTAATGCGATTGTGCAAGCATGAAGCAGTGGGACTTTATCTTTCAAATGTTTCTTTCATTAAGAGAATGAATCAAATGTCACAAGACCCTGATTAACATTCTTTTAGAACAAAACATTCACGTAATACATGTTCAGTGGTTGGGAGTAGATGGAGAAATGCTATAGAATGCTGTCAATATATGCGAAATGCCATCTAAGTTTTCTCTTTTAATACTGAAACGCGTCGGAAGAATGATCCAAGGAAGATAACTTATCGATTGTACTTTGTTGTAGTAAAGCAAACGTCTGTGGTTATTTTTTCTGCATGATTATACAAAAGCTGTATGAAGTACAGACTGAAAGAGAGTGTTCGGTGAGTTATAACATTTTCAAAAGTTGTGACTCACATTATATGTTTGCTTAAGAAAACGCTCATAAACTTGTAAATGTCACCAATCCAATTTCTTCGTATTATTCTTAATGTATTCATGAACAATAGCTTTGATACCCATGAGGTCTCCTCGCACAGATCAATTAATCACTGACTGTACTCGCACAGCTGTATGTTTCGTGAAGTTGTTGGAAATGGGGTTCTGAACGTATGTGTTCTGTGGAAGGCGACGTTTCCAGTTGCAGCTTCCAGAATTTTCACCAGCAATGGGCATCCCCTAGTACTTATTATCGACGGTTTTATCAGTCATGTGCATTGTTATCAATAAGGTAATAGTTTGAATTATTCCTAATATTTTAAATTGTGGTTTAGTCAGTATAAAAACCTATACAATACGATTCTACTCACCTAGTAATGCTGAATGCGAAGTTCATAGGAAAACAGTAAGATAGATAGATATATATATATAGATAGATAGATAGATAGATAGATAGATAGATAGATTGATAAATTGATAGACTGATTGATAAATTGATAGATAGATAGATAGATAGATAGATAGATAGATAGATAGATAGATAGATAGATAGTTAAATATATAGATAAACAGACAGATAGATATACAAATAGTATATGTGTATGTACGTTTTTATGCTTGTGATTTCCCCCTATCGCAACTTGACAATCGGTGTTTGTTTACAGCTTTGTAATCTGGATTTTTGGCAAAAGGGATCAACGACAAAAATTAGTACAGTGGGCTATTCGTTTGAAAGAATCCCTAACATAAATTCTTTTCTACTCTAGGCACAAGGGCCGATATTTTGGAGGAAGGTTCCAGTCGGTTAGTTCCACCCGAGTGCGCAACTAGTACTTAATTTATCGACCACGAAAGGATGCAGAGCAAGGTCAACCCCGGCAGAATATGAACGCAGAACCTAAATACAGACTAAATACCGCTAAGCATTTCCCCCAGCGTGGTAACATTTTTGCCAGCTCGCAATCTTAACCCTAACAAAAATTAAGACATCAAAAGTAATATGTGCGTCCGTGCGCGCACCTGTTTGTGTATGCTTATGTATGTATTTGTGTAAGTAATTTGTTTGTATGTATTACTCTAATGATTTGAGTTCGAAACCTCATGAAATATTTATTGGATAAAGTGGCGAGCTTCCAGAAACGTTAGCAAGCGTGGCGAAATGCTTAGCGATATTTCCTCTGCCTTTACGCTTTGAGTTCAAATTCTGCCGAGGTCGACTTTGCCTTGTATCGTTTTAGAGTCGATAAATTAAGTACCAGTTGCATACTGGGGTCTATCTAATCGACCGGCCTCCTCCCACCAAAATTTCGGG
>NC_043004.1:67198908-67202220 GCF_006345805.1 Octopus sinensis
GAATCATGTATTATGACGCACAATCTCACAGATAGTCATGTATGCACACACGCATAACACACAGGACACACATCCAAAGACATTCACACACACACACACACACAAATATATATATATATATATATATATATATATATATATATATACATGTACAGAGAGGGAAATATAGGGAGAGAGAGAGAGAGAGAAGGAGGGAGAGAGAGATAAATAGATAGACAGACAGGCAGACAGACAGGTAGATAGATAGATAGATCGATAGATAGATAGACAGATAGACAGACATATAGACAAATAAGCAGACGATGTGGCTTCGATGTGGATTGAGGTATAGAGAATAGATGACGTACATAAGTATATGTTTAAGATATATTTGGGCATAATTATATTTAATTCTGTCTTATATTATTCATATTTTTTCAATTCAAGAACATGTCTATCGTTTTTATACATCTTGTTAATTCTTTCTCAGGGTCGATTTGACAAAATCCTTATTTGTATGCATTACTATAGATGTTTTTGTTACTCTTCCGCGGTTAAATTTTTAGGGAAATTCGTTTCAATTAAGTTTCCACTCACTGAAATTTTTACGTATTCTTTTCTTATGTGTTTCGTTATGTCTCTATTCAATGATGACAATTCTGGGAAAATTTCTGCTCATACGCATCATTCCCCTACCATGTATGTTCCTATTGATATCGATCTTGTAATTGGGAAACGGAAATATTCTGCAGGGTATATATTTTCAATAAGAACCGAAGCTAAAGGAAAGTTTTCGATAAGTATATATTTTCGATATGTATATATTTCCATAAATCAACATCCCCAGATGAAGTGAATGATTATTCACATGGAAAATGTCAAGAAGGTAATGAATTCATATATTTCCATTTTTGTATATAATGATAAATCCAGACAATTCAATGACTACCAGGATGTAATAATAAAGATTCTTTCTTGAAGACTGCAATATGTACTGTAAAAAAATTTACTTCGTTAATACTCTAATGATACAATGAAAATACATACTTAGGTGTATCTTTCGATGATTTAGATAATATGAATTTATATTTAATATAAATTTATATTAGCCATTGAAAAATATTTCATTTTCATTATCATATCGATATTATAGATAGGTTCGTTGTAAATCTGATCTTTCCTTGTTGCTAACATCTATTTTGCATTAACACTCTGCAAACATATTTACTCATTTATTTTCTTTAATAAAAATCCATGATTGTACTTCATCCAGTCATTTTTAATCTGCAGTCTAGCCGTACCTTACATTTATCTTCATATTTAAATAAGAAAAAACATCCTTGTGTATGAAATTAAATCTATATTTTTACGTCTAACATCTGAAGTAAGATTATTTTTTCTTTCATGATATTATATTAATATTCAATTATTTACGCTAATACCGTTGAAAACTGATTTCCTCGTTACACTGATCATGTTTAAGAATATTTTTTCATTAAGATCTAATCGAGGCGACCAATAAATTCTATGTCTAATATACCGTATTTAGTCCTTTCTACAATAAGCGCAAAGTCTGAAATTTTGGGGAAAGAGGTAAGTCGATTACACCGAGGCAAGTGTTTCAACGGCGCTTAATTTAGCGACCCAGAAGGATGAAAGGCAACGTCGACTCCGACGGCGAGCTGGCAGAAACGTTAGCACGCCGGGCGAAATGCTTAGCCGTATTTCGTCTGCGTTACGTTGTGAGTTCGAATTCCGGCGAGGTTGACTTTGCTTTTCATCGTTTCGGGGTCAATAAATTAAGTACCAGTTACGCACTGGGGTCGATGTAATCGACTTAATACCTATGTCTGTCCTTGTTTGTCCCCTCTGTGTTTAGCCCCTTTGGGGATAATAAAGAAATAGGTACCTGAACTCAAAACGTAGATAGACTAAATGCCTGTAAAGAATTTCGCCGGGCGTGCTAACGATTCTGCCGGCACGCTACCTATTTTAGTATATATATATATATTATATATTATAATATATATAGAATATATATATATATATATATATATATATATATATTATATATATTATATATATATATATATTATATATATATATATATATATATATATATAACAAATGGATGCGTGTGTACCGTCATATAATAAATTAATAATAAAAATATGCATATATACATACGTATAGTACCCACCTACCTCTACGTATATTATATATATATACATGTAGACGTAGGCACGTACATATATATATGTATATGTGCGTATGTATGTATATGCATATATGCAAATATAATATATATACACACATATAATATAATATACATATATACATATACATATATATATATATACATATATATACATATATATATATATATACATAATTATATATATAATATATATACATGTATATATGCATATATATATATATACATATATAAATACATATATATATATATTATATATACATAAATATATCCTTAAATCCTTAAATCCTTAAAAATGTTCTAGCCGAAGGCCGCGGCCATGCTGGGGCACCACCGCTGAATGAGCTACACTAGTTTGTGAATCCCCTCTGATACGTGGCACTTGATCAACAAGGGAGTTCGATGCTGCTGCCCGCATCCGTGTCTCCTGTCGTGAGGTAGGTTCATCGGGGACACCAACAAGAGAGATCCAGTTTAGTTTTAAAGAAACCCACATCCACACCATGTAAGTCTCTCAGGCTTTTTAGGGAGGGGTTAAAGAGCTGTGGTCCTCTGAACCCAAGCTGTTGCAGTATCTGGACCTGAATTTTGATGGTGATGTTGGAATCCTTGGCACCACGAAGCGGCGCCCCGTTCTGCGGTTGGAGTAATGAATGCCAAAGTTGGGACAAGACCCTTTCAGGATTTCCAGATGTATATCACTGCATATCTCTCCCGCCTCCGCTCCAGGGAGAAGAGGTTTAATACCTTCCGTCTTCCCAGTAGAGACATTTTGCATTGAGACGATTTTCTTTGTGTAGCTTCTCTGAGTTGCTTCGAGTTTTGCTCTTGTTTTATATTGTGTGGTGACCAAAGTTGGGAGCAGTAGTCCAAGCGGCTGAGGACGAATGTTTTCCATAGGACCATCAGTGTCTCTTCTGTCTTGTTCTGAAAGTTCGGAGAATCCATCCAGCTAGACGTCTGCATTTTATCACCAGATTAGAGCAATATGCATTTGAAAAGATGCATCATTGCTCATGTCAATGCCCAGGTCACGCACTAATTTTGATCGGGGATTACAATTCTTCCTGGGCCAGTGTATCCAGTTTCACGTCATTTACCTTTGTTGCCAGTTTCGC
>NC_043004.1:67202320-67209820 GCF_006345805.1 Octopus sinensis
ACTAAAATCTAATACAAGGCATTAAAGGCATAACTAACTAAACCCCGTTTGCTAATTGGCTGTTAATTATATGACAGTATTGCTCATCTGCTTGGAATATTCTTCAGATATTTTCGGAATAAACGTCTGCTATTTTAAGCATGACTCCTTTATTGTCAAGAAGCCAAGATATTTTAAAACAGAGAGAGAAAAATAACTATTAATATTTGATAACCGCAAGTAATGAGAAATGCACAATTTCTGTCAAACGAAGTATTCTCCAAGGACAACCATAAACCTGAATAACAGTTTCGGGTTGTTGTATTATTTTGTTATTTAGTATTTTGCTCATACTGGCGTAATAGAAGGATTTCAGACAAAGCATGGATTTGGTAGCGGTAATAATAGTTGGGCATGTAAATGAATGCGGCATTAACAATCACCTTGCCGCAAATGATCCTACTTGCCGTCATTTCCGCCACTCAGACCACTGAAATTAAATATCCGCGTTATTTTCCTTTCTGAGAAGTGTAGATTTTGTTAAAATCAGGTCAAGAATTTATAAATAGTTGTAAGAGGGCTTTTTTTTTATCACTGCGTCTTACACAAATACAGTGAAAACATAGTATAGTCGGTAATATGAATATGATTATCTTTTTCCTGACAAACGAATATTAATCATAATAATCTTGAAGTTTAACAAAAAATAAAATAGATATATTTTAGCGAGACATACTGCAAAAATTTCGACGTTTCGGAAAATTGATTTCTTTTGGGGAAGCAAAATGTCAAGAACAACATCGGAATATCTAAGAAGTAAAAGAAATACGATAATTAGGTTTACTAATTTCTTTGACAAACAAAAAAATTGAATATTATTAACTGAAGAATGAATAATTGAAGACAGAATAAAATTTAAACAGTAGGAGAATACAGGTAAAGATGAACATCACAAAATAAGAAAGGAAAACAGGGAACAGTGTGACCCAACAAAAATACGAGAAGCGAATCTCCACATGTAGGCGCAGGAGTGGCCATATAGGCGCAGGAGTGGCTACAGAGGAGCATGATTGGCTATATAGCGCACAAATGGCAATATAGGAGCAGGAGTGTCTGTGTCGTAGGTAGCTTACTTACCAACCCTATGCTTCTGGGTTCAATCGCACTGCATGACACCTCCGAAATTTTTGCAGTATTTCTCGCTAAATTATCTCTACTTAATTTTGTGTTAAACTTCAATATTTTCATGGTTAATATTACCGTCTCAGGAAACGAGATAATTATTTTCATATTACCGGTTACACTATGTATTCATTGTCATCTACTATAGCCTCGGGCCGACCCAAACCTTGTGAGTGGATTTGATTGACGGAAACTGAAGGAAGCCAGTCGTGTATATATATATATATATATATATATATAATATATATATATATATATGTGTGTGTGTGTGTGTGTGTGTGTTTGTGTGTGTGTGTGTATGTGTGTGTGTCTGAGAGAGAGAGAGCGTGTGTGTGTGTGCGTGTGTACGTTTCGTATGTCTGTAGTTGTCCCTCCAACATCACTTGACAACTGATGCTGGTGTATTTACGTCCCTGTAACTTAACGGTTCACTGAAAGATACCGATAGAATGAGTACTAAGCTGGCGAAGAATAAGCCCTGGGGTCCATTTGCTCGACTAAAGGCGGTGCTCCAATATGGCCGCAGTCAAATGCATGAAACATATAAGAATAAAAGAATAACGGCAGTTACGTGACTCTGATGAAGACAACGAAATTATATACAACATTATCCGATGATTACTCTAGTCCCTTGTGGGCGTATAAACAGAATGGTTGTTTCGTCGTGGGGCATTTTCTGCTTATGTTGTCCACCGAGAAACAATTAGGATTGTCACAAAATTATTCAGGAGACGTGTTTTTTAGTAAAAAATATAGAACAGAAGTTTACTCTACAAATACAAGCTGAGGTTGGCGTTCGCTTCCAATCTCGGTCAACACAGAAAACGCAAACGATCGTTCTGGGTACACGAGACACGAGGGCGAACGGTGGCTGTCCTGCTGAGTCGCTTGCTTCTCTGAACTGTCGAATGGATTGGATTTTCCAAAGAAGATGGGCGAGAATTGTATTTTCCATTCTCTGCATTTATTTGTAGAGTTCATTGAATAGTATATCATCTTTTATTTACCTCTGCATGTTTATAAAGTTTATACATTACTCATCACTGGCTGCTGCGTAATTTTGAATATCTGTTGGAGCGCTTGCGACAATATACACAAAAAAGGTATTATTATTTAGGAGTTGGAGTGGCTGTGTGGTAAGTAGGTTGCTTACCAACCACATGGTGCCGGGTTCAGTCCCACTTCATCCCATGTGTGTATATTAATTGCAATAATAAAGTGTATTTATTGATTGACATGAGTCAATCACAATATAGTGGCGAAAGAATTTGACAAGATCAGTAAATATAAAGACTTGCCAATAGAAATTGAAAAAAATGTGGCATCTCAAGACGACTACAGTACCAGTGATTGTAGGATCCCTAGGAATGATAAAAAAAAAAGCTACTGAAACCTGTTTGAAAAAGATACCAGGCTTACTATCCCTACGGAAGTGCAAAATATCATATTAGCTGGAACGACTCATGTACTGAGAAGAGCATTATCGCTGAGAAATCAACATCCAATAATGAATTTATTTATTTATCTTAAAAATACCTGTGAATTTTCAGTGAGTAATCTGGGAATGCATACAATGAGCTTCTCTGCCCTAGGTGAACGGAAAAAATAATATTAATAATAATAATAACAATAACAAAGCAACAACAACAACAACAATAATAATAATAATAATAATAATAATAATAACAATAATAATAATAATAATAATTGTTTTGTCTTGGTATAAAAGATGGGCTACAGCAAATATTCTGCTTAATACCACAGTTGGTTGCCCTTAACCAGTTGACCATGTGGCTGAGGATATGTGCATCTCTGACCACAAGCAGAAGTAGTGGGGAGCATCATAGCCGTGTGTTGAAATGAATTCTTGGAGGTTTGGATAATTCACATTTGGAAACATCGGTGGTTCGTGCAACATTCTTAAACAATCCTTATTCTGGGACCTTTTGAGCGGGATAGGCTACTCGACCAGAAGCAAATTCTAACTGGGCCCCTACCTGCAAGATCATGTGCTGTTTATCTTGATATGAGATCACCATGTCGCACACATAGGGTTGTGATGCATGTGCCTAGTGTACCCTTACTAGACGGGTAGTCATGATGGGTATACTGGGCTTCGTATATTTTACCCCAGTGTCACATTGATGGCGTGCTCTGCTCTCTCACTCAGGAATGATAATAATAATAATAATAATAATAATAATAATAATAATAATAATAATAATAATAATAATAATAATAATAACAACAACGATTTCACTTTTTGCACCCGGCAAGCAATTTCAGGTATGTGTACATATTTATGAGCCCCGAGGAAATACGGGGATGAATCTAGTGGTATTTGAACTGATAACGTGAAGACTAACGAAATATCGCTGCCCGGGGTAATCATGATTTTGGCAGTTCGCTGCCTTCATAATAATAATAATAATAATAATAATAATAATAATAATAATAATAATAATATAATAATAATAATAATAATAATAATATTTTAGCATTGGACATATTATGATTATCCTCCTTGTTTCCCCTTGTGTAAATATATTATTGCTTTTCATATCGGTGTTCGCATAATTCATGTTATTAACCACATTGTCATCGTAATTTTCCCAAATATAGCGTCATCTATCACGCATGTAGTAATAATAAAGGACAAGATATGTTGTTATTTTTATTACTAAAATTATTGTTGCTGCTGTTGTTGTTGTTGTTGCTATTATTATTATTATTATTATTATTATTATCATTGTAAGCACTTGATGAAGTAGTAGTAGTAGTAGTAGTAGTAGTAGTAGTAGTAGTAGTAGTAGTAGTAGTAGTAGTGTCATCATATTAGATATCGTATTATTATTGCGTACGAAACAATTAGCATCATAAGACGATGGCTAAATTATTGCAATAGCTTGTTTATACTGGGAAATACTCCGAGAAGGACTTTTGCAAATCAATTTAACTGAACATTCATGATTTCTGCTAACTACGAAACATTCGGTAATGCGAATACAATTTAATATGCTAGAAGATCCTTATTGTCGGATGTACGTAAATCTTTCCACGAGTTGTACAGATAACGTGGAAGAAGCTTAATGGATTAACTACTGATGGGAATTTGTATACATACCACGTGTTATTTAGATTACATTTGTCTAGAATGATCAAACTGCACACTAATATACGCAGCAGTAACTATAGGGTTTTCTTTTGTATTTGTAATTCTCGGCTACATAATTTAGCAGTTGTATGTTTTAAAATGCAAAGCATAAGGTACGTCGTTCTAGAAACTTCTACTAACGTGTCTTTGGGTATTTTGTATTTAAACTCATATATACAGTCTTCTCTTTAAGCATCTTCCTTCTTGTATTATTTGTAAATCTATAGGAGATAATGTTTGACTAGTTCACGATGAACATAACAATACGATATTGGCTTCCGGTATCTTTCAGTGAACGGTTGAATACCTAAGATTTTCTGCATGGAACCACAAACATTCACACATACACACATACATACATGCACACACACACCCAAACAGACACACATACATGCGTTCATGCACACATATTTACATACTTTCTCTTTCTCTTTAACTTGTTTCAGTCATTTGGTACTCCATACTGGAGCAGCGCTTTTAGTCGAGCAAATCGACCCCAGGACTTATACTTTGGAAGTCTAGTACTTATTCTATCGGTCTCTTCTGCCGAACCGCTAAGTTACGGGAACGTAACACACAGGTATCGGTTGTCAAGAGATGTTGGGGGACAATCACAGTCACAAAAACACACACACACACACACACATATACATATTATATATATATATATATATATATATATATATATATATATATATATTATATATATATATATATACATCATATACATTATATATATATATACATATAGACGACGGACTTCTTTCAGTTTCCGTCTACCAATTCCACTCATAAGGCTTTAGTCGGCCCGAGGCCATAGTAGAAGACACTTGCCCAATGTACCACGCAGTGGGAATGAACAAGGACCATTCATGAACCAAACCCAGATTACATAACGTTTCGTATCCAAAGGAAGGGTCTACACCCATCGATGTAGGGTCGCAGAGTAAAATTCTTTTACTTTGCATAAAATGGTTTCTTGCTGAAAATATCACGGTTTATACTGGTCAGCTCATATGACGTGGCATATGCTACGCAAATATGGAATAACTCAACATTTTTTATTATTTTTTAATAACCTAATCGTATTTTCAGTGTATGTGTGTATGTGCGTGTGTTTGTCTGAAAGTGTGTGTGTTAATGCAAGTGTATACACAAACATATGTACATTGTTTGTACGTATATGTACACATGTGTAAAATAATGAAATAACCATACATATAATACATATATATATTTACACATATGTGCATATATGTATCTTTATATATATATATATATATATATGTGTGTGTGTGTTGTGTGTGTGTGTGTGTGAACATATCAAAAGTTAAAGTTTACAATACGAAAACAATGAACGTTATTTTGTTTTTTTTACGGTGTGTTTCCGTTGCAGCACAACAAATATAAGTAAATTTATTTACTGAGAAACTCTCTGAGATGAAAACAACGTTCTCTGATGAAACACATCAATAACATATACTGCTATGTTCTTTGATGGAGATTTGGCATTAAGATGTGAGCTATACAAGAAAATATACATAGGTTTACATACGTTGATAGACGTAAAATTATACAAATATACACAAGTTCATATATTCACACATGAACGTATACACAAGCATACACTCACTCACAAATACATACATCCAACACACACACAGAGAGGGACACACGCACACAGCCACATATACATTTATTTGTATATATACATATATATCTATCTATCTGTCTGTCTGTCTGTCTGTCTGTGTGTGTCTCTCTCTCTCTCTCTCTATATATATATATATATATATATATATATATATGTTCATTCAATAGTACGCGTAAATATGGCGCTGGACTTGTCTCTTATTTTTCTTGAAAGTCATCATTATTTCTTAATATTACATCTTTCAAAAGTTCGCTTCCTTCAATGTAGGTAGTATTTCTGAAATGAAATTCACTATCACTCCGTGATAGTCAATGTTTCTTTTTTGTGCGTGTGTCGGGGAAGTAGAGATGAAAGCTTGTACCTTAATATTTCCTGGGCCACTTGTGCAACATTCTGGCATGGGGTTTGGTACGTGCGTGGAAAGAAAGTTAAGTATTGAAGAAGCACGGAAAGAAAATGATGCAACGCACAAGGGATTTACGATGGAGGGATAAAAGTATAAATAGGGCAAAGCGGATAGAGCTCAAAGTGAAAAATTTATGTAATTATTAACACCGATAGAAACGCATTTTGATTGCTTATGGGGTAAAAGAAGTTATTTAAAAGCACAAGAGGGGGAAATGGAACAAAGACTATACATAAATAAATAAAATACCGTTCTGTTGTATTTTAATATCGCTAATCCGTCGATTTTTTTTTCAATTTTAGGTATTTTCGAAGTAACTGTATGCTATTGCAATATCTCTGGGCTTCTCTTCAACTAGGTTAGAATACGAATGCTTCTGAGAAATTTCTTTTCGCCAGTCTACATCAAATCGCACCTTGTTTTCAATATATAGTATGTTTATCGTTTTAAGGTGTTCTATTTTAATCACATTGATGTCATAAATTATATACGTACCATTTGCTGCATTCAGGGGACATGGACAAACGTCACGCCCGTTGTAAGTACGTAGCGTTTTCTCTCCAGAAAATCTGTTACTTTTCTTATCCCCAAATGACTAATAGTTTTAAGCCATATGACAGTTAAACTAAGTCGAACAGTAACATAACAAGGTTTTAGTTCTGTATATACAATTTTAAGCTATATAATCTTAATTTTGGGATTTTTTCCATAAATTACTAGAAGCAAGTTAGATGGCATTTTGCATGAGGTTAAGAATGTTGAACTAGTGACTTTTTTCAGTAATGCATGCCCAGGTATAAAATATTTAACTTGGTATATTTTGAAGAAAATACCTACAGTAGATCACGTTTTTGTCAGGATTTCTAAAAGACAAAATCCTGGAATATATCGAAAGCTATTATTAAATGATTCTTTATTCACTTACTTTCTCCGATGACGAGCAAAATAGTAGATATTTTGTTAGAGATAAAATATTAGAGAAAGCCTTTGCTATTTTCAGTGGAATTACAGAACACACGAAAATGATATCTCTCTCTACATCTCTGCCATTAGTAAACAAATTCCTGATTCTGAGAATGCCGTATCTTCATTCATTGGGTTATAGGAAAACAATGTCTTATATTT
>NC_043004.1:67214820-67259820 GCF_006345805.1 Octopus sinensis
CTTTTGCCTAAAAAAGAATCATTATATCTATATAATTATAGATCATTAATTAGAAGGTTTCCATAAGTGAAGTAAGTGCAATATGGTTTTTTTCATCAAGCTTTGAGGTTGATGAGATTGTAAAAGCATTTTCTTCTTCATTTCAAGTCATTTTGAAGCAAAATACTTCATGTTAGCATATTTGTTACATATGTTATATATGGGTGTATGTTGGTAGAGAGAGAGAGAGAGAGAGAGAGAGACCCAGAGAGGGAGACAGAATCAACAAAATATACTTACATATACAGATATATTGATATGTATATATAGACACATATATACATATTCATTCAAGTTTACATTTTATACACACATATATACTTACATATAAACATATGCGTGTAGGCGTATGTATGCACGTAAGTATGAATGTATATAATTCTCTGGAATCGGAGACAATGAAAAGAAAATATGTGTTAGATCCTTCTTTTCCCTAGCGTGTCTGTCTGTTCGCTATCGAAATTTGATAGTGCCAAGGCATCGTCTTAATAGAGTCTAATGTTTGTCGAAAGCGATTTATTGATAAGCATATCCAGACAATGAAAAGCATATAAAATTACCATATCTGATTTACAATGCTACGTCGAATAAGACTTGCGTGTCTATTCCCTTAGTGGAGTCGAACATTTGTTCAAGAGTAGTTTTTCGTAGCCTGGGCTGATATTCAAGTAGCACTAAAGACACAAATATCATGCATGCATACTTCGTAGTTCTTTCTAGTAGGGCACCTAACACGAAGAAAATAATTCTAAATAATTCTTTACTGGTCCGGCAGTCGTAAGATCACTTGCTTAATACTACACACAAGGCACTGTATATCAAGCGGTGATGCAATGTTTGGAGCAGCGAATTTACGGAAATATGTAGGCGATACGGAAGGTGTTTTCAACAGCTTAAGATCATCGTTTAATATCCAGAACAGTCGTAAAGTCGCAATTTTACCTAAACATTGGAAGAAAATGCCGTACATTATCTAAGACAAAACTTAGACAATGTGATGACAGCAATGCAAACTCTATTTAACCGTTCTTCAGATTAAACTTCCAATAGCAAAAATCCCTTGTTATACATCTCCATTCTGCCATAACTTATGATTGCTAAATCTGCTCCTACAGTTTCCTAAACAAATCATTTGCTAATAGTTTCCCTGTCATCAGACTATAATGACAATGATTATAATAATAATGATAATAATAATAATATTAATAATATTATTAATAGTAATAATAAAAATAATAATAATAATAATAAAAAGAAGAAGAAGAAGAAGAAGAAGAAGAAGAAGAAGAAGAAGAAGAAGAGAAGAAGAAGAACAAGAAGAACAAGAAGAAGGAGAAGAAGAAGAAGAAGAAGAAGAAGAAGAATGATAATAATAATAATAGTAATGTTCGTATATAATAATACGCTGTGTGTGTCCCTGTCGGTCACGGCGTAGGCAAAGGAAAGTAAAATAACCGACGAATTGAGAGAGGTTGACAGTCAGAGATGCTAACGCAAGTGATGGCTTTTGAAGATGTAGCTCCGAAGATGCTAAAATGAAGAAGAAAAAAAACGGAGCGGCAGTGAGTGACAGTCAGAAGGGGTGACTTATAGTGAGCACAGAATTCAGCAGAAAGAAAATGAAATCGAATTTTTATCGGATATTATACTTACCAATTTTGCACACACATATAAGTATAAGATTAAATTTGCTGAGTTTTTGTGGAGTGCATTTGAAAGAAAAAGTAGTATGTAATATATAATAAAAAGTCGGTTACACTTTGTAATAGATTAATGACATAACAGAAACAAGATTCATAAACGGAGAGAGCGACACATAGATAGGCAACTACCTATAACGAAAGATAGATTGATATACATACACACATACAGAATGTAAATATATATACATTTACAACGCAAACACTTATATATGAAAATAAGTGCATGTATGTGGACGTAGGCATATATATTTTCACATGTATATGCTGTTTGATTCTTCTGGGTAAATTTCATAATAGATTAGCTTATTTGAAGTAGGCTATAGATAAACTTATTCAAAACCATAAATTCTGATTTATCTTACACTTATATTCGTGTATGTATATATATATATATATATATAAACACATTCACAGTGGGTGCGAGAGGGAAAGAGAGACTGGGTGATGTGTATTTGTGAGCATGTATGCATGTGTTAGCGCGCGCGCGTGTGTGTGTGTGCGTATGTGTGTGTGTGTGCGTGTGTGTGCGTGCGTGTGTGTGTGATTGTGTGCATGTTAGGACTTTCGGAAATCACTGTTTCCCGTCGTTGTTCATTCCGCCTTCGTTCAGAAAACAAAAGCTACTAAATTAAGCAGCTTCCAAGAATTGGATCATCCCAATGGGACACAAAACGAAACTGATTCTATGAGAGTGAATAATTTCTTACATTATCATCTTTATTTCCATATAACATTAATTCACATTGCAAATGTTCTTGCCTCGACTACAGCTGGACATTCGCCAACTATGGCCACTTCTCATACAGGAGTCATTTAAAATTCATCTCATAAAATGATTGGACATCGATGGCAAAATTAGTAACATCTCGAGCTATTTGAAGTTCCTCAGAGGTATTGCATTTCGTAGGAGACCATGCATGATAATATAGTAATTCCGACGGGAGAATTATATTCATTTGATCGATTTGATCTTATTACCTATTGACTTTTAAGCTCGAATAAAAAGAAACAATACAGGGTTGCCAATATTTAAACACTCCCATGAGACGTTTTCTGTTCGGCGGCCTCCAATTTATAATATAAAAATCAAATCTTTACACTCGCGTAATAAATTAGTTCATATGTATCTGATGTGTGATATATAAATAATATAGCGTAGATGGAGTTGTTGTTGTTGGCATTGATGCTGACGATATGTGAGCGATGGTGTTAGACATGTTAGTGGATAAATTTTGAAGAAATTCAATGATTGAAGAGTTAGTAAAATGAAAGGAGCCAATATATTATGCGACATCTTGAAAGCTACAATGCTCTAAATTGATTAGTGCTAAATGAAACATCATTCCTATTCCTTCCTATCGAAAACGAACGGACACGTCTTTAGATTTCATAAGAAAAAAAAACAACTAAGATAAAAAAAACAACGAAAGAAAAAACTCATAAGATAACAACAGTAGCAGCAAAAATACCATCAGTGATAATGATGGTATTATCTTCGTACTTTGGCATACATCCGAGAAAATATCGTTGATGTTATTGGTTCAGTTACAAATCAGCCTTGATTGAACGAACATATGATCAAAGGCGTTTCACAAATGACCATCCTAGTCTCTCGTTTCGAGAATATATAATCCTTCCTCACGATTGAAAGAAAATTTATGTCGATTTGGCAACAATTTCTAGCAGACTGATAAATATGTTGCTCCTTCCGTGTTGGGTTCCAACGTTCTGTACAGTAGTTCACATTTCGAATATGCTATTGGTCTAGGATTTCATTCATGAGACTAACACAATTTGAGCAATATCCTCAGGAAAATTTCAACTGACAGGACAAACTAATCTAAATACAAAAAGAATTTCCTCACTTGCTATATGCTCAGAATGTTCATGACCCTAATATCAACTATAATGATTTCTTTATTCCCAACAAGATCGCAAATACGTTTTTTGCCCATTAAAGAAGGAATTGAATGACGGTGGGGTGTTTATGTCTAACGTATAAAAAGATAATAAAAATGATAAAAAATGTGCTAAAAAGGCGGCGAGCTGGCAGAATCGTTAACACGCCGGGCGAAATGCTTAGCGATATTTCGTCTGTCGTTATGTTCTGAGTACAAATCCCGCCGAGGTCGAGTGTGCCATTCATCATTTCAGGGTTGATAAATAAAGTACTAGTTACGCACTGGGGTAGATGTAATCGACTTAATCCCTTCGTCTGTCCTTGTTTGTCCCCTCTATGTTTAGCTCCTTGTGGACAATAAAGTAATAAAAAGATGATAAAAGTGAAGAAGCACAAAATACTAGAAAAACAATTTTTGCGGTAGGCAGGATAACTATTTTCGGCTGAAACTAGTACCCTAAAATCTGGATGACCTTTTGCTCTAAGGTCAAATGTTCTCTCTCCGAATTGTGTTTCTGGTGAACAGGTATATGCGGGGTCGATGCGAGTGAACAGTTACATGCGGGGTCACCTAGCATATGTGTTATTCTGACATAAAAAAGAATTTTGGGGAGCCAGTACTTATCTCAGCCGCCGCGAATTCCACTCAAAATCAAACTGAAAATATCAATCAATGTTTGGCAAAAGAGGAAAGTCCTTATTTTCATTTTCTGTCTGCGCTTTTCCGTTCAGCAATTAAACAACAACCAATTTGCTAACATATTGTTCAAAACATCAAAATCTTCTTCTGCAAATTATCGGTTCCCTTATATTTCTTCGCCCCTTTGCTTCTCAACATCATCATTCCTCAACATGCATAACTAAGGAAATACTAATCATGAAGCTGTTTGCAGTATGTGTCTTCGAAGACTTCAATAAACTCGTACTGAGGACACTCCAATCGCAATAGACTGCACCTCGTAGAGAAGCTTGTCTTGTCCTGTATCTATCCTGCTGTCATCTGCTTTTCACAGCACACCATATCCTCCATCGAATGTCGGAGCAGGCCAGAGAGATGCAAAAACTGAACACTGTCTCAAGGAATTTCTCGTTTGTCAAAGATTTTAGCACTGCAATGCGGCTCTGTTACCCAGCGCATCGAATGCTGTTGCTGCTGCTCCTACTGTTACCAATTGAACTTTGATGTTACAGTAAACATTAATGATACAATGTGGATATTGCTCTTCAGATTAAACAAATCAATTCAATAAATGTCTCCCCCAGCGTAGCGTAGCCAGAGAGCTTACCACTTTCTAAACTGTAAGATTAGTGAATCATATGTTCAGTCTTGGTGCCTTTAAACAAGCAATGATAAATGGAATCCATCGCTTTCGTCAATGCGTATTCAAATTACCCATGTGCTAAATCCCAGCGCATTGAATGAGTGAATTGGTGGCTAAATATTCTATAGACAAGAACATACTTCACGTAATTCTCCGGAGTAATGATCATAACACTATGTTGAACATGGTTGGATCTATGTATCACAGGTAACATTTATACGATTGGCTTACGCACTTTCCATCGAACCAATTCACTTCACAGTCTTAGGGTGAGCTAAATTTAAGTTACAGCATTAAAAGATACTTGCCAAAGATGCATCGCGGGGAGACCGAACACAACACATCATGATTGCGAAGTAAACTTCTTCACAAGCTGGCAATGGTACGAAAATACGGATTAGTGTAATGCTACGGAATGCTGAGACCTTCTTTGGTCATGACTGACCATGGGATTGTACCTACAAAGTTACCCTCGCAGGCACAAGTCCTAGCAAATTTGTTTATGGAAGACTAGCAGTCGCCCATGCATACCGGCCTCCCCTCTGCACGCTATCAGTGTTATCCAATGAAAGGCAAAGGCCGATACATTTTGGCACCTGTGACGTCGCAACTCATTTCTACAGCTGAGGAAATTGGAGCAAACGTGAAATAAAGGGTCTTGCTCAAGAACACCACACGCAGCCCATTTCGTGATTCGAACTCACAACCACGTGATCATAAACTCCACGCTCTAACTATGAGCCATGAACCTTCACGCTACGGAATAAATGCATCAATAAATGTGTTTTAGGTAGGACACGAAATATTAAGGTTATAAGTCAGATGTTCGTTTGAGTCACTGCACAATAATTCATGAGAACTAAGATTGTCACAGCTGCCGAAAGAGCCATAATATTTATTTAAACCAGCATATAGTGTTATAGTTTCCAGCTTAACTACTTTTTTATATACGTAGTATAAAATGTTATCCTATTTTTTCATAGGTGGTTTCCTGGTACCCAGTGAGTGTCAAGGAGACAATCATATTTAATAATATAGGGAAGGATTAGAAATTCGAATTTCAAATCAAGAAATACGGAAGGAGATGCATATAGCATATTTGATTTTCGGGTTTCGCTATTACGATGACCTTAAAATTTATTAAGTACGCACTGCAATTTAGTAATAAAAATATATGATACAAAATGAACAGATATGACAATAACGTGGAAATACTTATAACAGACTAGCAAACGCACCCGTTGTTTGGTAGGTGTAGGTTGCTTTGGTGGTATTTTTTTTCATCAAATATTTGACCTACCGAGAAGGTTTATGAGCTGCACGGCAAACTACGGTTCCGATTAACCTAGGAACGAAAAATTAAATTGAAGGCGGGTGATTGTAGAGGTCGTTGCACTTTTATGATCATAGAACATATCTGTTTGCAAGTGATGTAAATTAGAGCTACTGGAATGTTTTGGCAGTAGATTACGGATAATGACTATAAAATATAGTTGTTTTACATGAAAGGGAATTTTTTTGTCAGAAAAACCGGTAAATGGTGCAATGAAATTGAAGGAAGACGTTGAAACTTCCTCTCTGCAAGTTTATTTTCGCAACAGCAAAAGGAGCTATTTTTTCGGAGAGATAAGCAAACAAAAGCCCCTTTATTCTGTTTTCCCACATAATCTGTGCATAAAGTAGCCGTGAATGCCGCATGAAGTGAAATTGGAGCTTTCTGAAAAAAGCGTATAGCTCAAGCTAGTGGAATAAAAACTCTTATTTAAAGTTTGATCGTTCGGGACGAAACATATGTGGGAGTTTAAAAAAAGCTAGAACGACAATGCTAAATCGTATTTCAAACAATGAAAAATAGTCGTAATATCATAATGGATGGGTAAATAAACATCCTTAAACTGAAACAATTCATTGGTAGGTAAACAAAAGTATCAGCAAATAGAAGAGTGGGAAGGGAACATCACTTCTCGAGTAACTCAGAATAGGTAAAGATAAACTTTCCAAAGTTTAATGCAGGTTGAATATGGAGATTAAGATTGCTTGGTGTTTGATATTCATCGCATATAATGTTCTTAGTCAATTTGTGACAGGTAGACAGTCGAAATAAATCGACAAAATCTCTTCACTTTAAAAAAAAGTTTAAAAATGTCCAGTTAGGGCCATTTACGCAGGGTGAAATGTTATAATGCATGACCATCCTTATGACCTAGTAAAATGTGTGTGTAAAGTTTGGTGAAAATCGGTTGAGAATTGTGGAAATGTATGCATTCGGTGTTCCTAGTCAATTTAATCAATGATGCTGGTGGACAGTGGAAATAAATAGACAAAATCTTTTCACTTTCATAAAAAGATTAAAACAGGCATGGAAGATCCTACAGATTATAAAACCGCTCAGTAATGCAAATGAATAGGAAACATGTATTGTGTTTTTCTATTCGCTCTAGATACCCCAATATCGATCGTTTTAAAGGTTAAGTAGCCTGCGTGCGGGCCTGGGATATGAAGCAGCTGTCTACAAAATTTTAAAGCAATCGGATGAAAGATGTAGAAGTTATTGAGGTACATTAAATTTTTATACAGAGAGAGAGAGAGGGGGGGAGGAAAGAGAAAGAGAGTACTTCAGTTTTATAGATAATAGATTAGATTTTAAGAACTACTGTAGTCTGAACGTAATGTCATTTGAAGTTGAAGCTTAAGAGTACAGTTGCCAAATGTTCATGCCTTTTGTTATATTTACTCTGTCGTATGCCTAATATGTTCCAAGGAAAGATTAAAAGAAACTTTTGGAGATGTATCTATGAAAAGATGTTCATTCCGTAATTTCGAAACATGCTGAAGCACAAAGTATCTGCAATAAAAGATCGAAAATCAATACAAATGTTTAATATGATTTTATTTTGGCTTGGAACAAAATTTTGCACTGTGTTGTAATCAGTGTCATTTAAAACATGCGATTTCGTTTCTCACGTAATAGAACGTTGACATTTGAGTGCATTTTCCCATACGATTTAATATGAGGATGAATTATTTCATTTCTTTTTTATGTTAAAAATGAAAATGAAAGAAAAATTGGATACAGTTTCATAATCTGATGCACTGTTTTCTCACGAAAGATATTCCACATACCTCATATGAACGTTATAATGTGTTCAAAATCACTTAAATACGTGAATCGCAATGATGTTTGGGTACTCATAATCTAACGAAGAAAATGAGTGGGTTGTATTTCCATCTGCGAATTTCTACTCAAAGGCAAAGAAGATGATCCATTTTTGATAATTGCCACCACTGGAGATGAACAATAGATTGTTTACGACTCGATGGGTCTATAACGATCCTGGAGAAAATTAAATGAACTACTATATATATATATTACGAAAGGCATAGTGTATTATGGGTACCTTCTGTAAAATCAGACGTTGGATTAAGACAATTATTTTCGACTAGATTTAATAAAGAATGCAATCAATGAATAAAGGTCTAGAATTTGGTAATCAGACAGACGAGAGTCGTCTTTTCTCAAGAGAAAGACTGATTTATGTTTATTTACAGACTAGATGGAAAAGAGTACTGCTTGTCTGTTATTTCCTGCCACATATGCCGTACAAGACTATAAAAAGGTATAAGTGAGAACCAAGACAGATGCCAAGTTCCGGTAGGATGTAGTCATGAAGCTTCTTCAAATGTGGGGGAGGTTTGTGGAAACCAATGATCCTTTGTGATGACCAAAGGTATGCACAATTGATGCAACCTCCATATATCAGAAATGATATATACGGGAGCACTTGTCAATTCATTTGATAATGGAAATGAACAGGGTTAGTGTAAAGATATGCAAGAAATTACCTAGTGTATTGTTTTTTTTATAATACGTATCTTCTCCCAATATTTAAAGTTGTTTAAAGCAACAACGAAGAACTATTGATCCTTTTGCATATCTCCCAAAATGCAATGGTTATACTATTTATATTTCGCAAGTATTTTCACCGTGGAGAAGTTTATAGCAGTCCTGAGTTTTGTTTCCCCACTTGCGCGTCACTCAACAGTAGATAATCAAATGTCAATATGCGGTACTTTATAGCGAGATTATTTAACGCGCGCATACACAACCAATAAGTAGAGACAGGCATTACAATTCATCCGCTGAAGTTTAAGAGAATAGGCAGAGAAATACCCACGAAACTGTGGTCATTGTTCCATTTCTAGGTTCGAAGCCAATTCAATATACATGTTTTTTAATTCGAAAATATTCAACCTTTCCTTCTTCACAAACTAATAATATTAACATTTGCGAAAATGATTTAATTATCAGGTGGCGAATTTCTAAGCTCATTGGCTGATAAAGATACAATATAGTGTAATATACTTTATAAGGAATCTTTCTATAGCAAAATGTTGATGTTTTACGAACTATTGAGACATTTTCGAGTGACAAACAGATATAAAGCAGTTTTTGCAAGGACATTAATTTGAGTGTCCTTATTATTTCGGAGTCAGTTAACTGAAATAACAGGTTCACGCTAATTACTCTAAATGTGTGATGCAATTCCTCTGGGAATACGTGGTCCGTATTCATATATATAAATCTATGTATTCATATACATTTTGCTAAAGTTACTTCATGCATTTGTACACGCTATGGAAAACACTGCAATTATTTAATACCAAACTCAGAATCAGCCATAACATTTTTACCCATATCTATTCTCTTATTTGTGAGTTTCGAATATGAACACTCCGGATATGTATCTACCTAACTTTGCAGACCTACTATTAAGGCTTAATGAGATCTCCCTCTCTTTTACAAGACAATATATTTTGTACTTTCGGATAACTACCTATCCATAAAGAAATACAAGGAGCTCCAGTTGTTCTGATCGTCCTGTCTTTCTACTCACTAAGATATATATGCAATTCAATGCAAGTGTTTTATAAATGATTTGATGCTATTAAGGGACACATGTCCATCTATTTTATTGCACTTTCATTAACTCAAATCATATATTGCCTATAAGCAACTCTTGTTTGCCTTGCATGTTCGATATTCAAGTTTTACTTATCTCGTCATGTATGAGCAGTGATTTTATGTATCTGTGATACGCATTTTTGACACATTCTTATCTAATATAATCACACACATGCATACATACCTAAACATACATACACATCTTTTTGTGTATATATCCATGTGTGTTTCTGTGTCACCGGACCAAATTTACTTGATAGAATTTGTCGAGAACAATAATTTAATCTATTCAGCTGATATATCATGCATTCTATTTCACGTTCATTTGTGTTCGTATGACGTTAAGTGTGTATATGTGTTCCTCAATAGTTACGTGAATGCAGTAATGTCTATCGTCACTTCTGAGTGTGTCTTATTGCGAAATACGAAAAACAAGTTAACACATTCCACAATATTAAGTGTTGACGAAAGTGTTGTACAACCGGTCTAGCATTCGAGCATCTATGTGTGTGCATTCTAATATATATATATTATATATATATATATATATATATAGGTGTGTGTTTGCACCTCGCTTCTGTATATATATATATATATATATATATATATATATATATATATATATATATATATATATATATAATATATATATACACATATACATATACGTATATATATATATATGTGTGTGTGGTATGTATATGTTTATATACGTACATTTTTTACCTTGTATCACTTAGACGTCATCGAAACCATTACGAATATTTCTTTATTAAATGAAACTCTACATCACTAAAAGACAATTAGATTCTGCAAATAAATCTATTGGATTCATAGCGATTACTTCCATTGTTGATACTAACAAATGTCTCTCCAGTGGAAAATACTCCTTGATAATCTCATTTAGATACAGGAGATTTTCATCCATTTGCTAAATCTATTTTGAACAGCGTCATTTGTCAATTGTAAATTTAGCAGACGACATCAATTTAGATTGGATTTACTGAAACGTTCATTGATTTTACTGTTCCTATGATTACTTTACATTATTATACGTCTCTAAATTTGCAAATGAGAATATGTTTAAAGAATATAATACTATTTTTATTTATTTTATATTTTCTATAATTCATTTTACGAAATTTGTGATGGCTGACGTTATCATGCATAGTATGTCAAGTTGTAGCTGCGTGGTGAAAAAGTTCACGTCGGTAGTAGTTAACTCTGCATTAAGTGCCTATGTGTGTGTATGCGTGTGTGTGTGTGTGTGTACGTGGGCATGTGCGTATGTATTAAAATTTGTTTTTATACACAGTTATAATTTAACCGTTAACATTATTCTGATACGCCACTCCATACTCTTGTTGAGTGCAAATTTATCATTCTTATATAAGAATGATTTGACAGTGACCCAAAGATGTTTTGATTTTAACAGACACTGTATAAAAACAAGCTGGCAGAAACGTTAGCACGCCGGGCGAAATGCTAATCGGTATTTCGTCTGCCGCTACGTTCTGAGTTCAAATTCCACCGAGGTCGACTTTGCCTTTCATTCTTTCGGGGTCGATAAATTAAGTACCAGTTACGCACTGGGGTCGGTCTAATCGACTTAATCCGTTTGTCTCTCCTTGTTTGTGCCCACTATTTTTAGCCCCTTGTGGGCAATAAAGAAATAAGGGTCTGTATAAAAGCAAGACTAAATCTAATGCATTGCAATACACCGGCGGCTTAGGTGGCTGAACCATCGAAGTTACTGTCAACCTCATTCAAGCATCAAAATTATACACACACACACACACATACATTTATATATAAGAAACAAATTAAAAGCAATGGTCATTACATATTTTCTTTTATCGGACTAAACTTGGGTTACAGCTGTTTCCTGTATTCATTAAAGGTATATTACTAAATTTTCTTAATTGGTCTATTAATCAATTGAGGCAAATTGAACGACATAAGAAAATCAATGTTACACCCATGAGAGATATTTCTGGTTACAATAATGTTAACCTGACGTGTATATATATATATATATATATATATATATACACGCACACACACCCACATATATATATGTGTGTGTGTGTGTATGTATATATATATATATATACATGCATATATATATATATATATATATATATATATATATATATATACCGGAGTAAACACATAAATGTGAAACAAAGTGGAAAAAAGAGTACTCAAATACCAGTGTTAGAGTAATATGCTTTATTTAAAGCAGCAGAAAATTCAACAAAATCTGTTACTCTGAGTTTCTCGTTGCCGTTCATCAGACTATCTGATGAACGGCAACGAGAAACTCAGAGTAACAGATTTTGTTGAATTTTCTGCTGCTTTAAATAAAGTATATATATATATATATATATATATAATATATATATATATATAAGTAAATAAATGGCACAACGAAGTACCGATATTTACTGGAAAATAGCGAACGTAATAAATACGACACTAATGTATAGCTTCACTGCTTATGTACTAGCAAAAATGCGGGTGTGCAACAAACTTGACAAAAATTGTCTTACCTCCAGGGAGAACATCTGAAAGATGAAATACCTAGAAAGGGATAATGTGGTACCGGTTTCAGATTTTTCAAGATATGTCTGCCCACATATACTTGATTTATCTTCATCAGCCAACATATACCTCGACAACATTTCAAATGTTGCCACATTCATGCCAATACACTCGACTGAACGCCAAAACGTTGACAGAACGAGAACAGTGAAGAAGTTTCAATAATACCATTGGTCCAGGAGTTAGATGGTAAATATTTTTTATCTTTCATTTCTATATATATATATATATATATATATATATATATATATACATATATATATATATATATATATATATATATATATATATATATAGATATATATATATATATATATATATATATATTATATATATATATATATGCTTGTATAAATGCATATAGTATAAATATGTCTATGTATTTTATATACAGCAAACACAAGACTGTAGTAAATCAAAATTGCTTTCCTGCTTCATACGTTACGTATAAACGTCGTAGATAAGCTACGTAGTAATGGATTCGATCTGACACACTTGCTATTTTGCAAACAAAATAAATATTGTAGGGATACGGGAACTCATATAACATCGAATAAGTCAAGGCTTTTGAGGCTGCTTCAACGACGTATTTTCAGCCAGCTTCTTTATTGTAAGAGAAATCATCGCTCCTGGAAGCATAAAATACGCGGTGCCCTTTTCACTAGCCGCTGCTGGGACGAATTTTGTCTACCTCCGGTATTTATTATATACTTGAGGCAACACGCCCAGAAGAGATCTTATATACATTCGTGTACAGTATTTGTGTTACATAGACACCTTTATTAATTTAAAACTTACTGCATTACGCATATTAATCGGCGGATGGATATTCTGTTTAATGTTTACTCTATGCTTGCAACATATTCTCTCTTTTCCCCATCTCTTTCTCTATCTATCTTTGTGTAATAGTTGTGTCTGTATGTCCCCGCCACTGATTTAAAAATGATGTTGTTGTGTTTGCATCCTCGTAACTTAGTGGTTCGGCAAAATGCCGATATAATAATTACCAAGTTAAACAAAGGGATACTGAGGTTAATTCATTCGTTTTGGAAAAGATTCAAAGTGGTGACCCAGTATCACTGTTAACTAATGGCGGAAACACGTAAAAGACCAAATAAAAAGATAAGAGGTAAAAGAGAAGATACACACACACACACACGCGCAAACACACAAAAGCACACAAAAACACAAGCACACAAAAACACACTCACACAAACTAACACACACACAAACTCACACATGCAAACAAAAATACAAAAATACACACACACACACATATACAGAATCCAGCAAAAAATTTATACACACATCAGCGAAGGAAAAAAATCTATATAAATATTTTTTATCTAGTGTTGCAACTTGTTCGGTGTTGTTGCAATTTCATAAAACATGGAAAGGGGTATTGATATTTATCGGGGTATTTATATATGTTAAATATTTATACAGATATTTCCTTTCCCGAAGTGTGTATAATATTTTTTCTTCTTTTTTGACTGATCCTGTATTTATATATATATATATCTTAAAATTCTGAGAAATTTTTAAAGGAGCACTACAACGGTTACACATGGAGAATATAATACTGCAAATATATTCAAATTTATTATAAAATTCCTTTGCAATTGGACATCATATTTTTCTTGACTGGTTATTTATCCAAGTACATTTACATATCAGACGCTTTGACTAAGTGAATGCACAATGTTTTGGTCGTTTACAAGTGTCAGACAGATGCATGCCTCTTTGTTGTTCTGTTTTATGTTAATATATTTGGAAATGAAGGCTCATGGTTTACTGGTTAGCGTTTTAGATATTCAATCAAAAAAGGTTTTCTTTTAATTCGTGGACCCTTCTGTGTTCTGTGTCCTTCAGGGAGGCTTTTCATTTGAAATTTATTATACAATTCAGATCAAGAAATAAGTGTACCAGAAGAATGGTGCTATGGGAATTCTTTCTCTCTCTCTCTCTCTCTCTCTCTCCATATATATATATTATAATATATATATATATATATATATAATATATATATATATATATATATATCTATATATATATATCCTCTATCTATCTATCTATCTATCTATCTATCTATCTATCTATCTATCTATCTATCTATCTATCTGCCTATCTGTCTATTTCTCTGTGTCTCTCCAATTTTCAGATTTTAGAGAGTCAGATATTGGGAGGAACGAGAGTGCCTGCCCGCCACTACATAAGCACTTAAAAAATTTTGCGAAAGTGCGGTGCAAAATATCTAACCATATTCCTGTTCATTATTGCCTCCTATATTCTATTGTAACAATTAGCATTATTATGTTGAGCTACTGTATCATGCTACGCAATATATATTAATTCCATTGATATCCATCTTCTACTAACACTGCTATTGCAGCTGTCGTTATCGCTTCTGTGGTTATATTTCTTATCATCTAAGTGACTCACCTCAACTGAAATCGATGACAATATATGTGACCCCAGACGTCAAATATCTTGCCATTTTACACTCGGTTTTAGTGTTACTTTAACCTATCGCTGATATTAACTGACAGGAATTTAGGTCGATAACCCGCTGACGTAGAATTATTTAAATTGAAAAACACCTGAGCGGTGCGTAGAGTAGATGTTGAAATCGAATTTAATGGCTTAGAACTGTTACTGGGTTGTAGAGAAAAGGAACGATATTAAGTGATATTATATATATCGCAGTTAGGGTTGTAAATTTGAGAGTCCACGACGACGACGACTACGCCGATAATGGGGATAATTATGGTGATGATGATCATCATCATGATCAAGATCTTGACGATCAGGATGGTGATGGCTATGCTGGTGGTGGTGGTGATGATCATGATGATCATGAAGATGATGCCGATGACGATGACAGTGATGATGACGATGGCGGTGGTGTGTGAGTGGGGATGATGATGATGATGATGATGATAATGATGATGATGATCATCATCATCATAGTGATGGTGAAATGACGGTGATGATGCTTTTAATGATGGCGGTGATGATGATATCGATATTAAACATGATTGTTCAAATGAAATATAGACATGTATAAATTATATACACTGCAACGATACACCTCAAATGGAATAAAGTTAAGAGAAAGTCAATAGCAAATTCAAACATGGAAAGAACAAATGACTTACTTTTTATAGACTGAATACTGAAAGCATCTAGAATTATTTTTCCCTTCAAGAGTTTCATCAGAGATAGAAAAATAAGTACCTGATGGAAAATTTGTCAACAAGTCATCACGACTCGTTCTGGCCTAAGACAAAAAACGATTGAAAATACTTTCTCAATAATGGGGTGGACTAACTAGATAATGTTTTCAGTAACTTAGACAATGCATTACTTACAACCTGAATTAAGAGTTTCACGTAATATGTTGGCCACAGGTAAAGACCATAATTTTGAGTAATGGGCGAAATTGGCTGGAACTAAGGTCGGAATATTACGCTTCCTTTTTATCTATCTATTAAAGTCTAACTTCCTGTACATACTAAAATCAATAACAAATCTCATAAACCCATCTCATTCCCACTGCTCTAAAAGACTTCTAATTTTGTTGTTCTTGAAATGTATTTATAGAGACACTAGTCTATGTTCCCTATTCATACCATAAAATTCATCTCACATCAGGTCTATAACGAAGAACTGAGCGAATAACTTTAAAATCTGCTACGTAATATAACGTGACAGAACATATTGGTTTAAAATTTGGCACAAGGTCAGCAATTTCGGTTGAAGGCCTTCAACCGGTACTTATTTTATTGACCCCAGAAAGGAAGAGAAGCCAAGTGGATCGTGGCAAAAATTAAAGACGTACGCAATACCCCTAAGCATTTTCCCAGCATGTTAACGATTGTGACAGCTCGCCCTCTTGAATTTGACTAGATGTATTTCAAAACTTTTAGTAAATATGTTATCAAATACACTCTCAAATCCCTACCTGTTCAAGTCAGCTACATTTTAAATTTGTTAGTCACTATAAACATTCTTGATCTGATAAATCTAGGAAATTTTATGGCTCATACTACATATTCTGCTACCATATAAATGATGTTATACAAAGCAATGGATTTTCATTGTGTGGTATGTCTTTGGTCTTCTATAATTGGAGTCTCGTAGGTCATAGTCATAGGTTTACTGGTGCATATATAAAATGGCGAAATGCTGCAAGTTCATCATAGTTGTCTTGCTATGATAATTAGCAGGAACTAGGGATCACATTTGAACATATATCTGTTGATACAGGCTTCACATTTTGGTTACACAGCAAATTTGAATAGGAGCTAAACAACATATCTTAAAAAGAAATCTTCTGTTGATCCAAGTCTAATATGGGATTAGACAACATCTATCATAGTTCTACAACGAGAGGGCATTCAAGTTTACCATAATTCTCCTCAGACAACTGTGATCTGGAGTTCAAAAATTGACTTATATAAAATTAACTAGGGAATATCTGCTGTGTGGTAAGTAGCTTGCTTACCAACCGCATGGTTCCGGGTTCGGTCCCACTGCGTGGCACCTTAGGCAGGTGGCTTCTACTATAGCCACGGTCCGACCAAAGCCTTGTGATTCGAATTGGTAGACGGAAACTGAAAGAAGCCCGTCGTATATATATATATATTATATATATATAAGTGTGTGTGTGTGTGTGTGTGTGGTGCGTGTGCGTGTGTGTGGTGCGTGTGGTGCGTGTGCGTGTGTGTGCGTATGTGTGTGTGTGTGTTTGTGTGTCTGTGTTTGTCCCCGAAAATCGCTTGACAACAGATGGAATAAGTACAAGGCTTACAAAGAATAAGTCCTGGGGGCGATTTGCTCGACTAAATGCGCTGTTCCAGCCTGGCCGCAGTCAAATGACTGAAACAAGTAAAAGAGAAAAGAGTAACAGTATATTCAATTAACATGCAAATAATAGCAGTGATATGCAGATTCAGTCACTCACTAAAGTTTAAGCAGAAGGAGTTACAGTGGAAAATATGCGAAAATGGTTGTGCTTGCACAGTTTAAATTAGTTCAATTTCAACAGAACAATCATGGATCGAAACAAAATATCCATGATTCGTCCGTGCTTCTTCCAATTCTAAATCACAGAGGTACGATTAAGATGGGGCAGATTGTGATGTAATGGATATGAAGAAAGGGTGATTGAAAAGGCGGAGGAGTAAGAAGGAAAATTACTATAGCTGTCACGCTGATTATTATAATGATTATTATAATGATGATGATTAAGATGAATAGCACCGTTTGTATAAAGTTACAAAAAAACATTTCTAAAATCCTAGCAACATTGTAAATACTTTAATAGTTGTAAATGAGTTAAATCATGGAAGAATATAACGGTGAAGCATTCCTTTAATCATACGGTAATACGAGATTTGATAAAAGATGAGGGAAATGGGAAAATTTGTTAAAAGAACAAGAAGTGGAAGTTAGATGACAAATTAAATGACAAAATATAATATGCATTTTGCTGAAGTAAAAGAAACTGTTGTATAAAATTACACATACACTTTACTGTCAAGTCATCTATCAGAATGCCTGCACTTATACACCATCTTGCACATATGTGTGTGCGTTTGAGTTTGTGTGCTGTCGCAAGAAATTAAATATGAATATATCCACATATGCATGCATGCACTTACATGATATTGTAGAATACAATATACATATATATATACATATATACATTTATATTATATAATATGTATATATATATATATATATATATATATATATATATAATATATATATATACATATATACATTTATATATATATATGTATATATGTATGCATATATATACATACACATATACATATATATCACATATACATATATACACACACACACACACATATATATATATAGGCACACACACAAATATATAGGCTTCTGAATATAGGTTGATACTCACTTTTCTATGTATGTATGTATTCATGTGTGTATCTATATAAGTATGTATACATAGATGAGAAAATGAAAAATGCAGCAAATACTTAGCTTAGAAACAGGAAGACATTTTATTCTAGAAAATGATGTGACAGAAGGCCACTAGGCAATCTTCCTTCACTTTCGTTTTTAAATTGGAAAAGTTGAGAAGGAAAAATATCCATTTACAACGAAAACAATAAAATGTTAAACAATCATTGAAAGAATGGTTCGTAACGGGTTTGTTGTTCAATTTTTGATTTCTTCTTAGAATAATTGCAAAGATATTACTGACAATTAAATTGCATACTGAATAATACGGATTTCTTGTTTCTTATTTCAGTGACATTTATTTGAATATATATTATAACATAATATATTATAATATAATGATGTTTTTCTTTTCACGTTTTTGCTTTCAGTTTGTAACATAGCTGCTTTTTATTTTTATTAAATTTATATACATTTATTTTTATTAAATTTTAAATTGAGGAAGAAAAACAAAACACGAAAATGCATCAAAATACAAAAAAGAAAGACAAAACCGCGTTTAATAGGTTTGAATGATGTTATAATGATAATGGCATTAAAGTAACAGAAATGACAATAATAACATAACATATAATAATAGCATGATACTGATGATGATAATAATAATATAATAAATAGTAATAATATAATAATACATAATAATAATAATAATAATAATAATAATAATAATAATAATAATAAAATAATAATAACAATATAAAAAATGATATGATAATAATAATGATAATAATAATAATAATAATAATAATAATAATAATAATAATAATAATAATAAAAATAAGAATAATAGTAATAATAATGATGATGATGATGATGATGATGATGATGATATACCATGCAAGTTTGACAAGCATTAAGATATTCAACTATGTTCAAAATTCTTGTAATGATGAAGATGGTGAATGATGGTTCTTCCTGCGACTGACGATGATGAGGATGAGGAGGGGAGAAGGAAGCGGCGGTAGATAATGTTTTGATGTGCATTATGGAAATATTCATGGTATAATGATGGTGAAGAAGATGGTGGTAATTATACTAATGGTGATTTTAAGGAATATTATGAAGCTTCTTAGTATTATAAGGTTCATGATAAGGAAAACGACGATGACGACGACGACAATGAATACCGAGACTCCTGCTGGTACTCATGCTGCTTCTGATGATGATGATGATGATGATGACGATGATGATGATGATGGTGTTGGTGATTATGGTGATGATGATGAGGAGGAGGAGGGGGATGGTGATGATGATGATGATGACGATGATGATAATGATGATAGTGGTGGTGATGATGGTGATGATGATGATGAGGAGGAGGAGGAGGATGGTGATGATGAGGAGGAGGAGGATGATGACGATGATGATTATTGATGATGTCGTGTTGATGATGTTAATGACAGCATGGTGGTGATAACGAGGATGATGATGATGAAGCTCTGGAAGAGGAGGAGAAGGAGGATATGAATGACGGAGATGAAGTGAAGGAGGTTCAACAAGCTCCTAATCAGAAGGGTAATTACGAACGTGCAGTGAATTCTCGACAGCCGGTCTTATCACCATCGTCATCGTCGTCGTCATCATCATCAACATCAACATCATCAACATCATCGTCATCATTATCATCATCATCATCATCATCATCATCATCATCATCATCATCATCATCATCGTCATCATTACCATCTTGAACATCATGGTCGTCTTCGTCGTCGTAATTATCATCATCAACATCATAATGTTCAGCATCTTCATCATATGCATTAAATCCTTTATTCAACGATAGGAATCGAAACGTGAGCTAGGGTGTAGGAGGGAAATCGAATGAGATACGTGTTAAAAAGGTAGAGATGAAGGGGGGGGGGGAATACATGCGGAATAGTGTTTGAAAGATTCCTTTAAAACCTATGATATAAGAAGATAGGCAATATAGTTTAAGGAGTAGGAACAGGGGGGAAGGGTGAGCAGAGGAAAGAGAAAGATGTGGGGAGGAGGAGATGAAGAAGAAGCAAGAGAAGGAGAGATGGAAGAGGAGGAAAACTGGAGAGAGAGAATGAGGAGGAGCAGAATAAAAGAGGAAGAGTAGAATGATAATGAAGAGAAAGGAAGGAGGGTGATGAGAAGGAGAGTAGGATAGGAAGAGAGCAAGATGAAGAAGAAGAACCAGAAGTAGGAGAGAAGAGAAGAAGAAGAAGAAGAAGAAAAGAAGAGACAGAAGAAGGAAGAAGAAAGAAGAAGAGGATGAGGAGAATAGGAAGAAGAATAAGAAGAATAAGAAGAAGAAGAATAAGATAAGAATAAGGAGGAGAAGAAGAAGAAGAAGAAGAAGAGAAGAAGAAGAAGAAGAAGAAGAATAAGAAGGATGAGAAGGAGGAAGAAGGAAGAAGAAGAAGTATGGTAACAAACTAATAGATTCAGAAGCATGCAGCATGAACGAATCAAGAATCGCGAAAGATTACGTGTGAAATATAAACGAAAAACTAAATACGTCTAAATTTATTTACAACGAAAAAGAGATTAAACTGGCTTAAAAATATAAAAGATTAATGGCACTCGGTATTATGCAATTATCTCTGCTAATTATTTGAACTATCTTGTTTAATCAAAATGGTCGCCTACCATTATATTTTATATTGTCTTCGAACGCAATCTAACATAGTGACATAATGACGTTAGCTAATCTGTGCGTATGCGTTTTTTCATCTTACGTATTCATTCCTACATATGCGCACATTGTTCTATATATATATATATACATACATATATTTATATATATATATATATATATATATATATATATATATATATACGTATGTATGTGTGTATATATCAATATATATATATGTAAATATACATATGATTATGCATATATATGTATGTATGCATATATATATATATGTATATTTGTATGTATATACACACAGACACATATATCTATATGTGTGTGTTTGTCTATGGATATATCAATATATATATATAAATACATATATATATATATATATATAATATATATTATAATATATAATATATATATATATATATATTAAAAATATAATATCCATATGCTTATGCATATATATGTATGTATATATATATATATATGTATGTGTGTGTGTGCATACAAACATATATCTATATATGTTGTGAGCTTGTCTATGTATGTATGAAGTCACACCTTTGGCGATGGATTGCTAATACAATGTAATTTGTCACCAAACTGATCGTGTGCAATACATCAGAAATCCTAAAAACGTTTTAGAATATAATTGCCGGACACCCTATTATACGAAACAAATTCAAGAAATATTTGCGTCAATATCGCCATCTTCTCTTTTCTCTGCGTTCGTCTTACAAGTTTTAGTAACGTTTCCTTTTTTTCATCAGTATTCTTGTTTATATTTATGATTCTTGAATGCTCTTTTTTTTCTAATATACTATAGTAATTTTGTAATTTTATCAGGAAATCTAATTGCTATGAGATCTTATTCTTGTTCTTTTTATCTATTTTTGGCGGAGAAAATTTTATATCATTAATAAAGCAAATGCAATTCCTAATATATCAGCTACCTGACGCGTATATACATATGTATCTGTGTAGTAGTAGTGTATTTGTGTGTGTATGCATATGTACATATTCCATAGTTTTTTGCGTTGTTTCTACCAAAGAAGTAACGTTACATGTATGCTTCATTTCGACATCGAGCATTCCGTCAACATCCAAAATATCCATTACATCATCTAACGCCTTGTTTTCTTTAACTGGTTAAATAGGTGAGCCGGGGTAATTTTGCTGCTATTTCTAACAGTATTAAAAAATACTATATCGAAGATCTACTCTCTCTCTCTCCTCTCTCTCTCTCTTTCTCTCTCTCTCTCTCTCTCTCTCTCTCTCTCTTTCTCTCTCTCTCTCTCTCTCTCTGTCTCTGAGGTTTTTAACATAGGTACGTACTTAATATTGTTTGCTCTTGTTTTCTGTATTATTTAGGATTTAGGAACCCATTATGAAGGTTATTGGAGTTTTAATGATCACGCATTCTCAGAAATATTACATATGTATATTTACATTATACAGTTTCTTTTCCTTCTTCTTAAGAAAGATCTTACATTTCATACAGGGTGCGGTAAATAAACTGTCGTCTAAATTACGCAAAAATGAAAATAACACTGACATCTCATTTTAACAGATATATTTGCCAAAATTACATAAAAATATCTTGAAATACTTAAGAGCAAATTGATTCTATAAAATCGCCATTGGCTTCAACCACGGCCTCCAGATGACTTCGGAATCTCCTGCAAATCTTCTGGGCGGTCACCTTGTTTAAGTTGGTGAATGCTGCCATAATCCTTGCCTTCAGTTCATCTTTGGTGTTACAAGGAGTTTTGTTTCTCTCTCGCTCAACTGTGCCCCACACATAATAATTAAGACGGTTGCAGTCTGTGGGGTAAGGTGACCAGATGTTAGGAATGATGTGGTTGCAGAGATTGTCTGACAGCCATGACTGTGTTTTCCTGTTTGTGTTGTATTGTGCTGAGTCTTGTTGCCAGACGCAGAATGTTCTAGTAACCACTCTCTTGAAACAGAGCACTACTACCGACTTCAGGCACATGACACTGTCCGTGTCTTCGTGTGGGAAGATGTCAGGAGGCATAATGTTGCCATGACTTGTGATCACTCCAAACACCATGATGTTCACTGAATGATTGATTTTCACCACTCTTGTTATATGTTCTCAGATTGCACTCTCCTCAGATTGACACACAGTCACTCTGAAATATTCGTGTTGCAGCTTCCGTAGTGAATGTCAAACGGTACAGCATGTTATTGCCAAATTCCTCGAAGGATGAATTGCGTCATAATGCTGTTTTTCTCACAGACTAACCCTACTGTAAGAAACTAAGCGCATGTGCCAAATTAAAAATATAAAATGGTAACAATTTACCCATCGCTCCTTCTATGTCAAGTATTAACAACTGGTAAATAATCAATATCTTCTAAGTGAATTTCAGTTGTATTTAAAAGTACAATTTCATTAAACGCCAGGGTCTCAAAGGATCCTTTTTGATATTCTCTCCTGTTTAACATATAATCATATTGATTTCAAATATGCTGACTTCTACCGTGGAACAAATGGGCCCCGATTTTATAGTATTAACATCCCTATTTCCTTGTTTTAAATAGTGCCACTGTTAGCCTGCCGCCGTTGGCAGTGCCTTATCGGCTTCTACATTGATGTATATAACGTATATGACGTGTTGACTTTAGAGTGACGTATATTTATGAGAGTGTGGAAATCCTTATTGTGCTTGCATAAATTCTTTTTGTATGTTCTCGATATGAATTTGATATTGATATGCAATGGTTATTTGTCTCTTGAAATAAGCCTGTATTTTTATTTATTTATTTATTTATTTTGCTTACTTTATGTTGTTTGCTTTATATTGGTAGATTATTGAATATTGTTTCCTCTCGTTCCATACTGTGATTACATGGTTTGGTATGTAAATGTAAAATGCACGAATTACTACCTGTGCTTTATAGCATATACACTGGACAAGGGAGTTAACTGCAGAATATCGCCTTTTTATTTATATTCTGAGTTTATTTTTTTAATTTCTCAATTGATGCATATTTATGTGAATTAAGCTCTTAGAGTATAAGCTTTCAGAAGTCTGCTGTAAAATACCGATGATATCAAAGTGGTTAAATTACCTGCATTGCTATCGCTGATAAATTTCCTCCTCGTTTTTCTCTTTTTCTATCACATTACCTTCTCATTTGACTGCTTATGGTGTTCGGATGTTTCATTGCTATAAGAGTTATAAACAACATCAGATTTTTGTCGCATATTGCATAAAGTCCACCATTTTCATCCACATCAATGTCTGGAGAGAATTCACTCGCAATTCTTTCAACTTTAATAACTGTACTTTGGTTTCTTCGTTGTAATTGAAGTGAACAGATTGACTGCGCGTGCGTTTAGAAATAAGAATAGAAAGATATTCGTATCAGGAAATCATTCTCTGAGATCCCATTGTAGCCACATAGTTTTGCAGGGATCTTCACTGCAAGTCACCGCGGTTATTTTCTACTGTGGTTGAAAGCCCGAACAATTCCGTGCGAAGCTATTTGGTAGAGAGATATTGTATGGAAGCTCATCGGGTATACATATAATCCATGTGTGTTTCGTTTGTGTTTTTGCATGTGTGCGTGTACGTGTGTGTGCGTGTACGTGTGTTTCTACGTCTTTGTGCTTGTGTTTGCTACCCAACACCGTGCGACAAGCTGAATTCGTTTATTTGCAACCCCGTAGCTTAGCGGTTCTACAAAACTCTCTAATAGATATTGTACCAGACTTCAGCCATAAAAACTGAAAGTGATTTGTTGGACTAGATTCTTCAAGGTAGTACCTGAACAGGACCAGAGTTCAATGACAGAAGAAAAAAGAGCAAATGATGAAAGATGAAAAAAAAAATTGCCTGTATAATGCATGCGGGCATACAAAGAAACATCTATAAACTTTTGAAGATACAGCGTATGATGTAAGAGAATAAGTTGTTAATGGTATTGTAATACACTTAAGAATATTTCGATAAGAAATGTGAACGAAAATGTTCTCAAGTTTTTAGATATTCAGAAAGAACATATAAATATGTCAAATTCGGATAGTTATCGCCTAATAAAAATGGAAGTATCTATGTATATACTTGTGTAATTTTGCACGCGCGTGTGTATTTAGTATTTATGTAAATGTATATATATATATATATATTATATATATATATATATATATATATGGAGAGAGAGAGAGAGAGAGAGAGAGAGATAGATAGATAAATAGATAGATAGATAGATAGATAGATAGATAGATAGATAGATAGATAGATAGATAGATATATAGATAGATATAGATATATATCATAGTGTGTGTGTGTGCGTTGTACGTGTTATGTGTATCTGTTTGTTTCCCGATGAGACAATCGGAAACGCGTATTAGCAATACATCAACGCAAATACTTGTACATAGATACACACACACACACACAACACACACACACACACACACACACACACACACACACACACACACACACACACACACAAAGATACATACACAGACGCACGCACATACACAAACACTAACATATAAATATACGCGCACAACATAAATATTATGTATAAGTATGTATACTCATTTCTGTATTATATTATTTCAGTGTTAGGAAAGTACATTGCTGGCTGCAAAATCTATATTTTATATGTTTACACTATTAATGTTTATACTTCACAAGTTACTACTAACGTAAAAGGTAGAGAGAGAGAGTGAAAGTGAGAGTGAGAGAGAGAGAGTCAGAGACAGAAAAAAGGTGGAGAGAAAGAGAAGTGTACCTCTATACAAATTGTGCGCTATATTATATAAATATATACATAATAAACCAGTATTGCTTATTTTGGCAATAAGTATTGCTTATAAGGTGTCAAGGTGGCAGAATCTTTAGCACGCCGGACAAAATGTCTTCTGAGTTCATATTCCACCGAGGTCGACTTTGCTTTTCATGCCTTTCGGGGTCGATAACATACGTACCACTAAAGCACTGGGGTTGATGTAATCGATTTTGTCCTTCCACATAAATTGCTGACCATGTGCCAAATACTTCAAACCATTATCTAGCGGAATAAGGCGGCGGTCTGGTAAAATCCATACGACACCGGACAAAAGACTCCTCGGCATTTTGCCTGTTGTGAGCTCAAATCCCCGCGAGATTGATTTTATGTTATATCCTTTCTCGATCGATTAAGCAAAACATTTCAGGCCTGGTGCATATATTAGGAATTGTTGATGACTGTACTATTCTACGCACATTTTGTTTAAAACTGATTCATTGTTTTACGGCTGGATATTCCTTTCTACTCTATGCACAAAGTCTGAAATTCTTTTTGGACTGGGGCTAAGTCGATTAGATCGATCCCAATACGCATATGATGAAGTCCATTACAATAAAGAAAAGAAAAGTGTTTCCATGAATGATGTTTGCTGTTATGGAAGCCTTTGGTTTTTTCATCACATTTGCTAGATTCTCATACATGAAGGTACCGGCTTCGATACAATATTTCAAAAGAGTACGTAACATGGCCTTAAATGCCTAGGATAATTCTTTAGCCTTGAGATAATATTTGTTTGTGTTAATGAGCTGTGGAAGTGTTGATCTGACTTTACGGAAGCTTGTTTCATTCCCTCTTAAGATATCTGAAATTATTATGCAATTTTATCCAGTCTTTTTTGTTTTACCGCAGATGTGATGCGATCAAACTTGCCCCGTACTCTTCCATGTTTCAGGAAGTAACTTCCAGTTGAATGCTGAATCTACTTAATGAAACATGCCTATCACGGGTGAATTCAGGTCACTGTGCATCCTAGAAATTATAGAGGGCGCTGGATAAGCAGTAACATTTCGAACCACTGATATCGTCGTATTTATTTCCAGCTCATTATATTCTCGGTTCAATTCTCACCGAGGTTTTCGTAAAGAGTTATAGATTTGGAATAGATAATTGCCATTTTATGAGTTATACTTTGCGCATAAGTTAGACTTTGTAATTAATACTATCATTTCAGCACAGGATGAATATGCTAAGCCTCCCTCTGAAGTATTTTCTTTTCTCTCTTCAGGAATGAGAGAATCAGGAGCAAGTCAAAAGCTGAAATCAATTTTCCGAAACAAACTTCTACGCAAATCAGCGATATTTTGTAGTAGTAGTAGTAGTAGTAGTAGTAGTAGTAGTAGTAGTAGTAGGAGTAGGAGTAGTAGTAGTAGTAGTAGCAACATCTTAAATATTAGTAGTAGTAATAGTAGTAATTGTAATTTTAGTAGCAGTAGCATAAACAGTAGTAGTAGTAGTAGCAATTGTAATAGTAGTAGCAGCAGTATAAACAGTCATAAGTAGTAGTAGTAGTAGTAGTAGTAGTAGTAGTAGTAGTCCCTGCATATTGTATATTTTTTGAATGGATTCTGTTTACCCCTTAACTTTTTCTGGGAGTTTTGCAATTCCAGAGTTTCTAAATAACAATCTCAGATGATTTACTTTACACCGTTAATATAACTAACTATTACGATCATAAAAAAAATTCTTAACAAATTATAATAGTAATACATGCAGAAATAATAAACCTAAGCGTTATGCTTCCTTTTTTCTTTTTAATTTCCCGGCATCTAATATGCAATTAATTGTGAACGACACATCGTTTTTGATGTGGCGATCATATAATGGAATACGTTACCATTATTACACAGATCAAAGTAAAAGGCTATTTATCATTTTAATTATGTTAGATTATTACAACCAAACACAAGACATTACTATCAAGATAAACGAAGAGTTAATATATGGACTCTTTTAAAAATCTACTGCTGCAAGACTTTTTCTGAAATAATTCTTCATTTTTCTGTATAAACGAAATTTCTTGAATATTTTTGGTTGGCGCAGATATTTATCATAAGACTGTTACTTACAAAAGCATGTGTAACCTTATGAAAATAGGATACATGCATGTATTAAAATGGTTTAATTGGGAATCCTTTTTATTCCTTGATGTAATCGAAGATGTAACTAAAGTAATTTGTGATATGGTTTCTCATTTAAATAATACAAAATAAGTTTCAACAAAATTATTCAAAAGCTACAGTGTTATTTGTCTTTTATCTTTTACATGCTGCAGTTATTAAAATACGTCCAAGCTGGGGCATCACCTTGCAGAATTTTAGTGAAACTTATATATATATATATATTAAGGCCTGTAACTTATTGAATAGTTTTCTTCTGCTGAACGGCTAAGTTACGGAAATGTAAAGAGACTAACCCCGGATGTCAAGCAGCAGTGAAAAACACACGCACAAACATGCACATACACACACATACACACACACGCACACACACAGACACACAGAGGGTCTCTTTCCTCTTCTTAATCATTTTTGCCCCTTGTGGATCATAGGGCCTCAACGGTTCTTTTCCCCTTTTTGCGGTCATTGGCGAGTTTCTTGGCTGCTTCCCATGTCAGGCCGGTGGTCCTCAGCTCGTCCAAAATGCTCCGCTTCCATGTCTGCTTTGGGCGTCCTCAATTCCTTTTCCCCTGCGGGTTCTAGTCAAGTTTTTGTCGTATCATATTTGAGGGTTCTTTCCGCAGTGTGTGTCCGATCCATCTCCATTTCCATCGTCTAATCTGACCATGTATAGGCTCCTGGTTGGCCCTTTCCCACAGGTCGGTGTTTGGCACTCTGTCGAATCACTTCAGATGGAGGATCTGCCGGAGACATTTGTTACTGAAGGTCTGGATCTTCTTGTAGTTGCTGCAGGTGGCTCTTCATGTTTCAGAACCATACAAAAGCACAGATTTTATGTTTGAACTAAATAAGCGGAGTTTGGTTCGAGTTGAGATGGCAGCGGACTTCTATGCGGGCCGAAGAATAGCGAAGGCTTGCCAAGCCTTCTTGCTTCTTGCCGTGATGTCCTCGTCTGATCCACCTAATTTGCTGGTGTTGCTGCCAAAATAAACAAATTCCTCTTGTGTGTGGCCTTGACGTGGCGGGGAGGCTTGCGTACTCTTATGATCCCTAGAGCATGTGCCAGTGGTGCACGTGTTCCCTGGTACGTTTAACCTTGTTGGTTTGGTCGAAGAGGAGGAGTCACACTGAAGTATACATTTCGGCCCTCCAGATTCGGGGGTTGTGCTATAGGCTAACATCGTATACACAAAAACAAACACCCGTTACAGACACCAACACACACAGGGTGCGGTGACTATTTTGTTGTCTGACTGACGCGAAAAGGAAAATGACACTGACATCTCATTTTAACAGCTATATGAGGTCTGATCAATAATTATCCGGTCTGTCACCATAGTAAAGAAATTTAAAGCATACATATTGAAGCTCCTTGGCACAAATTGACCTTAAACTCTGCTGTACATGCACCCAACGTTTCCGCGTTCTAGCTCACTTCCGCTGTTTACAGCAGTACTTGGAAGAATCGTATATAGTGTGATCATCGCATTCACCAAGACACACAAAGTTGTCATGGCAATATATTCTCTGAGGGCTAAACAAAGTTTCATAAATCGTATGGAGCGGAGTGTATGAGCAGCGTACAAGTGTACGAGTGTTTCGGATGGCCGAAAAATGTTCAAGTTGATGAACGTACTGGGAGACACACAAACCACAGAACTGACGTAAACATCACAGGTATGCGTGCAGCTGTGAGGGGAAAACGTTGAATCACCATCCGTGAGTTATAAGAAGATGTGAAGATTAGTTACGGTTCCGTTCAGTCCATTATCACTGAGGATTCTAGCGATGAAATCAGAATTGATGCCAAAAGACAATATTTATATCATATTGAATGTAGATTGTAACACTAAATATTGAGGTTTTCGACTTGAGGGATTTACTCGTATTGACCTGCAGTGCTAAGAAGGCAGCTATTTATCGTCCGAAAATGCGAACCGTCTAGCAACAGAGTCGGAAATTCCAAATAAAGTGTTTTTAGCATGCCGTCCACTTGTCGCCTACAGGACAATACTCGCTATCAACAAGAGATAGTATAACAATGAATTTTCAGACACTGGAGTCACATTTAGCTTCCGGAAAACTACTATTTTTGAATAACTGACATACCTACATACCTACATATATATATATATATATAATATATATATATATATATATATCAAATGTGAGGATAAAATTCTTTTCGAAAAAAAAATATTTTCTCGAAAAATTTTTATCAATGGCCAGCATATTAAAAAATACCTTTAACGGTTAAATTTATAAAGAATTCATAAATGAGGGCAAAGGAAAAAATTTCTAATGGCAAATATGCCGAAAAAATGGACATATTGTCCATTAACCATATAAGTTTTTCACAATACGCACGTTACTCGAAAAAAGGTCGACAGAAATTTCTAAAAAATTCCATTATTACCATATCGGACCGATTTCAGAGTTAGCTACTAAGAGCCCTCTCTTCATCAGTGATACATGTGGCAAAAGAAATAAATGAGATACTTACTCATACCCATGTATCACTGATGAAGTGAGGGCTCTTAGTAGCTAAGTCCGATATGGTAATAATGGAATTTTTTAGAAATTTCTGTCGACCTTTTTTCGAGTAGCGTGCGTATCGTGAAAAAATTATATGGTTAATGGACAATATCTCCAATTTTTCGGCATATTTGGCATTATAATTTTTTTCCGTTGCCCTCTTTTATGAATTGTATATATATATGTATATATATATATATATATATACATACATATATACATGCATGTGCGTGTATGTGTTTGTGTATGTGTGTGCGCTCGTGTATATATATATATATATATACATACATGTATATATATATATATACATACATACATATATTTATATATATATATATATATATATATATATATACATACATACATACATACATACATACATACATACATACATACGTATATTAACACAAATACAGGCACATTTATATGCGTGTGTGTCTATGTATTTATATGCAACAAATTTCTCATGGAAGTAAGCCAAGTTCATTAATTCATTATATTTATGTTGTAGACATCTTGCTTCACATATTATTGATGTTTCGGGTACTAGTATGCTTGGCATTCTATTTCAAGTGAAATTCTATTTCAGAAATGATGCAGGGTGTCTTAAATTACATTTCGTAATTCGAGGACGTGACATCATCCCAAAGCATTTGGAAACTATTATTTGAAATTCCAAATATTCATTTTCAATACCATCACTGTTCTTGTTTTGCCTCGATACACAAGTGCTTTTGCGAGTCGTTGGCCGTCATTTGCCGTCTAAGTAAATTGCTATATACTGCTTATTCTTCTTCCATTTTGTTCATATATTAGTTTGGACTCATAACGCGATGTAAAATTAATCGTTTTATGTTTTTCCATTATGTTAAGTACATCAGGTTAACAACTCAATAAACGTTGCCAGGAGAAATAACATGAAAAATAAATAGATTTGTTGAAGCGATTATCTATAAATAGGTATTCATAAATGGCCGTTTTTGTGGAGACGTGGCTGCAAATATTAGGTATATCTCATCGTTAAAAAGTGATGGCGATTTCGGTCACAATGAGAAAAATACTGTGGAAATATATTAAATCTTAAACGCATACTGGCCAGTACATTTTAAACGAAATTTGATGGAAGGTGTGTAAAAACGTTTTGAACGACATGTTTATATTTGTCTGTGGATTCATTGCCATATTTATCAGTTTAATATTGAAAACACTGAAATGTAACCCTTCAGACAAAAGACCTTCATTGCCAAACATTCATGCAACATATACGGTTTAGATAAAGCTTCGAATCATAACATCAACATGTCTGAGGCTTCTTCAGTATGGTAAAAAATGTTCAAGGCCCCAACCAGAGTAGGGCATTCACCTGCGCTGGAGTATCTTATTGTAACAATATTGCACATCTTATATAATATTATTAATGAGCATATAAGGTATCCAGATAACAGGATCCTCAGCAGACCAGGCAAAATGCATAGCGGCATCTATAAAATCTGTATTCAAATTCTACCGTTGTCCATTTTTTGTATCTTCTGCGGATAGGTGAGGATAAAACAGACGCACTGGGCCGATGTAATAGACTTATCCTCTCCACCTAAAATGTATAGCCTCCTGCCAAACTTTTAAACCTGCATTAATGAGCGTACTGTGTATTAAGCCAATTGTTTATAATCGGTGACACATTTTTTCATGCCTTAGAACACTTATGGGGAAATTATAACACTCAGCTTTATATTTCGATCTCTTTCTTATATATATATATATATATATATATATTATAATATATATATATATATAATATATATATAAGTATATTATGTGCGCTTGTAATACGCGTGACATCTGGTAGAGACAAAGACACAATTTACTTCCGCCTTGTGAGAAAAATAGAGAGTTGAAAATAATACAGTATTTATTAGGCGGAAGATTTCTTTGTTCCTGAACATCTAATACTAAACAAGACATAAATGCGATGTCTGCTCGCAAGAAGGTTCGTTTCCAGCCGCTTGATTCCGGGTTCAGTCCCACTACATGACTACTTAGGCAAGTGTTTTCTAGCATTGGCTCGGCCTGGCAAGATGGAAACTGAAAGAAGCTCATTCTGTATGTACTTGTGTGTATATACATATATATATATATATATATAATATATATATATACATATATATACATATATATGTGTGATATATACATATATATGTGTGTGTGTGTATCATGATATATGTATATCCACATACCAAATTTTTAACATTGAGCTGTATATGTATGTCAATAACCTTTAACCCCTACGCCTGACTACTGTAATTTTTCTGTGGATTTTTTTCATTGTTATTTGTGGTTTAACTGAGGGTTTTAACGCATCTTTCTAGCATGTAGGTGCCTTATGCGCCCTTATTATGAACATAACTTTTAGTTGTATAGCTATGTAGTGCTATTTAAGGCATGTAACCAAATATATTACTGTTGTTATTAAAAACTATTTATATTTACCGCAGATGATAATCTTTTCAACTCTAGGCACAAAGCCCGAAATTTTGGGGCAGTCAATTCGATCTATTCCAGTACGCAACTAGTACGTAATTTATCGACCCCTAACTCGACCTCGGCGTAATTTGAACTCAGAACGTAAAGACAGACGATATGACGCTAAGCATTTCGCCCGGCTTGCTAACGTTTCTGCCAGCTCACCGACTGTACCGCAGATGATAATAAAAATAACAACATCTATATAAATATTCACTTCTGAATATTTATTCCTTATTACTAATCGTTGAGAGGAGGTTGATGTGGCGTTGTCTGAATGCTCTTATTATTATGATTATTGTTAGTACCACTATTATTGTTGTTATAATAACTTAAATAGTTAGATTGGGTCCTCTCTGTGCGTAACTGGTACTTATCTAATCGATTCCGAAAGAATGAAAGGCAAAGTTGACACCCGTGGAATTTGAACTCAGAACGTAGCGGCAGGGGAAATACCGCTAAGCTTTTGACCCGGTGCGCTAACGATTACGACAGGAATAGTGGGGGAAATTCATAGCCATGTATTGAGAGGAATCCGTTGCGACTGTGAGTAATCGACCTCTGGAAGCTCGATGTTTCCCCCGACCTGGTAGTCGAGTGAAATTTGGCTGTCTAATAGCGCAAATCAGTCAATGTCGTTTACTGTTTTAGTTACATATATCACTTTAAATCTGTCCAGCGTTATCTCTCTTCGCTATCTTCCATTGATTTCGGCTCAAAAGTTAGACACGCAGCTTCTGGGAATCGGAAAGAAGACAGCAGAGGAGAGATGGGTATTCTTTACGCCTTTTACCATAAGACACAATATTTTTCCCCACTGCATTAGCAATGAAATTGCGTTTAAAATTTGAAATATGATATAAATATATTTTAACTAAACAAAAGTTACCTTATGCCGAAAGACTGCTTGGCGATGATACCGACGAGTATATGTATATGTGTGTGTGTGTGTGTGTGCGCGTGTGTAATTTTGTATCTTTGTGTGTCTACCATTTACTCTGGCTTTGTCAGCCACAAACGATGGGCAACCTGTTCTTATGTATTTACGTCCGCGTTAGCTAAAAGCTCGACAAAAATGAGTGATAGACTAAGTGTCAGGCAGAAGAGAAAACAACAAATACAGGGGTCGCTACGTTCGACTAAGAATTCTTGAAGACTGTTTCGGTCTAATGACTGAAACAAGCAGCAGATTAAAGATAAGATACATACCTACGCGTACATATATATATATATATATATATATATATATATATATATATATATATATATATATATATATATATATGTTCAGCAAAAGTTTAGATTCAAATGAATATGGTACTTAATTTAGATGCACCAGAATTCTTTATGGTGTTATCCATAAAAATCCGTGGGGTGATTCTAATGAAAATAAGCAACAAGAATGACTCCGTTAATTTGGTACGATCATTTCGTACTACATCATTTTATTAAATGTTGTAAGTATTACATCAGTTTTAAAATGCTGAGCACTCATCAGCCAATTATAGAGGTTTTCCATTAATACAAAAAAATTCATATCAAGTGGCAACATTATAGAGAAGGTAGATACATAGACAAAGATGTGGATTTAAATTTTAAGAGAATTTGAGGTAGTGGAGCCCACCAGCTGACTGACTAAGATTCAGTTGTTCCAGATTACTGTAAGGTTCTGAGAGGGAAGAACAAATGAAAGGAGACAATAAAGATTTTCTAATTATAGAAATGGGGTAAAGGGGATGTCATAGCTCCTTATAAGGAAGTATGTGCAAGACAACATTGTCACAACTAAATGCCAATTACTACTATTTGATGAACAGATTCGGCGTTAATAAAATGATGTAGTACGAAACGATCGTACCAAATTAGCGGAGTCATTCTTGTTGCTTATTTTGATTATATATATATATATATATATATATATATATATAATTTTAGCCTATATATACGAATCAAGGAAGTGTTAGTTGTTGGGTGGTTGTTAAAGTAACACAACAAAATCAAATATCTAAGAATGGACAATGCAGAAATATGAAAACAAATTGGAGGGTATAGAAAAACAATTATAGAAAGGGAATAGAGAAATATTGTGCTAAGACATAAATCGTAAGTATAAGCTGTCTCGAATATTATTCTGCCATTAAGTAACAGATAATGTTTTTTAGAGATCACACGTGAACGTAAACAAAGAAATGAAAAAGAAAAAAAAAACAATTACAGGAAATTATTTTCGATATCTGTTTCATAACGTGTCGGAAATAGTCGATTCCTGAGAGAGAGAGAGAGAACGAGAGAGGGAGAGAGAGAGAGAGCAAGTGAAAAAGAGTAAGAGAGGGTGAGGGAGAAAGAGGAGTGCTAATTATAGTCATGTATATGAATAGTTAATAGCCAGTGGCACAATACACAAAGACAATTTGCTACTGACCGTGTTCGAAAAATGAATAACGCACTCAGGTTACATATAATGTAAATCGTAGACAATTGGATATCGTGTACTGAACTGCACTGAATAAACTTAACGCTAATAATACGATTATAGTATTGATAAAACTGCTCGTATCTGCGAACGCTTATGTTTGCGTTTTGGTTTATATACATACATAGATACATACATACATACTCATATAAAAACATACAAGCAATGCTTGTGTGAGTATTTGTTGCCCTATGTAAGTATATATGTGTATGTGGAGGTTTCTTTTGGTGTATTTGTTTTAGAGTTTTATGTCACGAAATACTTAATAATCCCGGTTGTCACAGATGTTATATCCTAATAAATGACTCCTAAATTGTGATTCCTTGATGCGAGTAGGTGTAGGCCAGTGTCGACTAATTATCGACGTACAAAAGATAGCTACTTTAACAAGTTAGAATTAAATCTTTGCTTGGCTAAGATTAGCAAGAAATTACTGGAGGTAAACAGGCATTGTGCAGGTTTGTTTGAAGCTCGTTCTGTAATAATAGAATTGACATGAAAATAAATCTTAATAGCAAGAACAAAGAAAATAATTAAATATATTGCTCGACAATTCGATACACGACTATAGAATATGGGATGCTTATTTTGATTGAAGAATATCCGTTATTCGATTGCGGTAGTGACGAATATGTAAGGAAATAGAACTGGAGAGGAGCAATTATATTCATGATGACCAGTGACAAGGCACTGTCTATGTATTTGGTTCTTAATCTCTCTCCACTAAATGCATACAAACAGATAGACATGGAATGCGTAACATACGGTACAAGCACACTAAAGGGCACGCGAATCGAGTCATACACATACATATACATACATACACATACATACATATATATCTGTGTGTGTATGTGCGTGGGTGTGCGTCTGTGTGCATATTTATTCACACACACACATATATATATATATGTATATGTATGCATATATATATATGTGTGTGTGTATTTATACATACACACACACACACACACATATATATATATATATATATATAATATATATATATTATATATATATATATATATATATATATATATATATATATATATATATATATATATATATATATGTATATATATACATACATACATATACATATATATATATGTGTGTGTGTGTGTATTTATACATACATATATATATATATATATATACATATACTTATACATATACATATACATATATATATGTATATATAAATATATATTTGCGCAGATAATGTGTGCCCTACTGGAGGCAGTTCTACGACCACCCACTCTGAAATCCCAAGCCTATAGAGTCTTATACAACATACTCAAATTGCCACCTTCATAAATGTGATATCTGACGCTGACCAAACATTCGCCCACACAAAGAACCTTCGCTAGTGAGTGCTACAGAAATAAAATCTGAGATAAGTTTTGTTTGTTTGTTTTTGCGTTAACTGACTTCATTCGTCTGAATTATCTATATGCGTAGTAGCTCTTTCTCCAGAGTAACATTCTCGCGTCTTCTTCCATGCAAGCAATTAATAGCTTTTAAATGCAAACCACGTAAAATCATTCTTGTGAATTCTTGTGGATTCTTGTGAATGAGATGTGTCGCCCAAACGATATACACAGGAGACCAAAGTCTGTTTACGGAAATTGACGCCATTGTACAGATGGAAATTAAAAGAAAGGAAAACTGCCATCGTTCAAAAGTCAAGCACACACATTACCAGCGTGTGTACGCATTGCTTCGCACAGACCTATGAGTCTGTGGGCGTGCTGCACAGATGAACTCTGTTCAAAATTCTTGACAGGAGATACTGGAAGAATTTCGGCATGGAGATGTTGTTGCAAAGACGATAAACTGGCGGCTGACAATGAGTTTGATGTAGAGAACGATAATAGTCTGCTGTTGTTTCCTGGAACATCTTGTAGCGGATGAAGAGTGACAGAATGAAAGAGAATGGATTTTGTGATTCGGAAACGAAGGTTTTGTCCGCTGAATAGTGTTGATTCTCTCTTGCGGGAACTAAGAGGTTCAAAACTGAGTGATAATTGCAGGATGACATGGAAATTACTTGAAGTGACAAGCCCTACATTCACGATGATTTCTTGGCATGTGTTTGTACTATGAACAGCAATTGGTGTTTTACAGCATACGTTACAGCAAGATATTAAAAGGAAAGGACAGGAGTAGAATCTGAAAACACTCAAATGCGTGACCATACAAAACATGGCGGCAAATAAGAGGATCTGAAATTTGCACAGGTGATTTGAACCCAATCCACTTCACAGACAGGACTTGCTGCCTTTCGACTTTCTCTTGATCGGACTAATGAAGAATTATTAATCATAAGAAAACAAGGGAAACAAGGAAAACAAGGATTTGATGACAGAGACGAGTTGTGAGTGACTGTAAGAAAGTGGCTACAGATGTGTATAATGGTAATTCGTTACATTATTTACTGAGAACTATCAAAATTGTAAATTTATTCATAATTGTCTACTTTTCTCTTATGAAAAACTTGTTTGATTGCATGTTTTGACCACTGGTATATGCATAAATAATTCTTCCTAATGTACTTTTACATTCCCCATTTTATTATTATTATTATGATTATTGTTATTATTATTATTATTATTATATATATATATATATATATATATATATATATACCGTGGTCTTCTTTCAGTTTCCGTCTATCAAATTCACTCGCAAGGCTTTGGTCGGCCCGACGCTATAGTTGCAGACACTTACCCAAGGTTCCACTCAGTGGGACTGACCCAGAAACCTTGTAGTTTGGAAGCAATCTTCTTACCACACAACCGCGGACAAATTTCGTTTGGAGAAATGGTGTACACCGCCCTCTCTGGATTGAGCAAACATTGTACCTCTGTCTGCTGACTCATACTACAACAGTCAGCTTTGATATGGCTTTGTTTTCAAAATGTCTTTTCTTTTTCCTTCTTCGTTCTTTTATCTTTGCATCCACCATTTCATTTTGTTTCCCGTGATTTACCTTGTTCTAGCGCCCTGAATTGCAAATTGTACAAGCCATTTGTTCAAAGCCTAATCATTACTAAGAGAACCAAGGCGTTTTATTAAAATTTACCTGGACTACATCTCCACCTCATGAACCTATTAGTGTCTTGTAAGTTTATAGTTTGCACAGTAAATGAATTTATATATGCATCTATATATATATATATATATATATAATATATATATATATATATTACATATATATATATACACACCACAATATATATATATATATACATATATATATATATACACACATATATATACAAACATACGTAGATATATACATATACATATATGTATGTTTCTATGTATGTATATGCATTCAGTGATACCTACAAATGCACACACATAAAGATACATACACACATACATGCATACATACATATATATATATATATATATTATATATATATATATATATATAATATATATATATATATATATATATATGTATATATATATATATGTATATATATATATATATATATATATATATATGTATATATATAATTATATATATATATATATATACATAAATATGCATACGTTTCAATACACATAAAAGAAGTATCTGTGTGTTTGTGTGTGTGTGTGTGTGTGTGTGTGTGTGTGTTTTGTGTATGTGTGTGTGTCTGCGTGTAGGTGTGGTAGTGGTGTGGTCTCTCAGCCTAACGTTTCAACAGAGCATAAATATAATGAAAAGTCAAAAAGGAAATGAATTGAAAAATTTACACGATATATGCGACTACCATATGATATAATTAGCGATCATTCAATAATTTTGAATCTTGAAGATTATTGAACTGATGAAAATCTATCTCGTATCTGTCTCAGAATTAATAAATAAATAAATAAATAAATAAATGAACAAATTAATATATAAATAAAACCAAAAGCAGCAGAAAGTGTAACTTTAATTATTATTTAGATTCAAACGTTCGATCATTCGGGTCAACGGAATTGTATTATAGACATGTATCGTGATATGAAGCGACATATAATTGTCATATTGTCTCTTCATGTCTTGGCGTTTTGAGACATAGAAGTTTTACGACTTTTATAAGTGATTGCTAATGCTTAATTCTAATTGGTTTCACGCTAAGTTGAAGATGGAGGTTGGTTGAACGCTGGTCTGTTTTAATATTCCAATATTTTAATGTGTTTTTAACAGTTGCAAAAAAATGTAATTTTCTAAATTGAATTTGCAATTCAAGTTGCCTATTTGCAATAACATTTATCAAAGAAAATATCAAAAATTTTCTTTTTTTCTTGTTACTTCCATATGCATATATAAATAAATACATACACACACATGCATACCGACATTGTAAACTATGCACGCTTATGTATATGCATGCGTACATACATATATATATATATGTACATATGTACGCATATATGTGAATACATATATATATATACATATGTACGCATGTATGTGAATATATATGTGTGTATTATATATAGAAAATTTTTGTGAATGTATATATGTGCATATATTTAATAAATATATTATCTCAGCATTTAATCATACAGGCAATCATACACAGCAATCATACACACATGTCTGTGTGTGAGTGAGTGTATGCATGTATGTATGTATGTATGTATGTATGTATTTGTGTGTCTGTGTTTGTCCCCCCATTATAGCCTGACAACCGATGTTGGTGTGCTTATATCCCGTAACATAGCCGTTCTGCAAAAGATACCGATAGAATATGTACAAGGCTTACAAAGAATAAGACCTGTTTTCGATTTATTCGGCTAACGGGCTCTGTCTCAGCATAGCCGCAGTCAAATGACTGAAACAAGTAAAAGATTATGCATACACTGCATACACACACATATATATATATATATATATATATATATATATATATATATATATATATATATATATGCACGTAGAAACACACATATAAATGTAAGAGCAATGTTATCGAAAATTAGAAACAATGGCACATATCTCTATTCATACCTTCTGAATGGTATTTTCGACTGTAACTACACGCTTAACAGGATTCCTCTAGCTTCAGTTTAGAAGTAGATTTGGGGAAATTTCTCATAGGAAACGCTAAGTCATAGTGATAACAAAAACATTCTGAAAACGAGACGGGCGACATTGCATATATGAACAAGGACAGAAAAATCGTAATCCAGTGTATACGAAGTTACGACAATAGGTATCGTATGACACAATTTTTTAATCTAGTGGCGTAACGAAAGCAATGTAGGAAGAAAGTTGATTTTCTTGCTGAAAGAAATTCAAACATAAATACCGGTTAAAATGCCAAAGAATATTTGGGAGAGATTGCATGCATTTCTGAAATAAGATGACAGCTACGAAAGAGCCAAGACAAAAACAAAAAGTAACAACAAATCCAAAAGAGAAACGAAAGACGATGGAATAGCACAGTTTTCTAACCAAGAGATGTGAGAACATGACAGCTTCAGATAACTTAATGTATAGCTTATTTCATGCCTGACTAGAAAAGCCGTAGGAAATCGAGAATCGGAAACATATTAAGAGATAGAAACGAATGACATACAAAGAAAAGGTAGAAGACTAAATGAGAGAAAGCACATGTATTCATATCTATCTATCTCACTCACTCTCTCTGTCTGTCTGTATGTCTGTCTCTCTCTCTCTCTCTCTTTCTCTCTTTTATATATATATATATATACTCTTCCTATGTACTCTCCTGTTCGACTTTTGGACTTTACTCATAGGACATTGGAATATTGCATATATATCATTATGCCTAACAAATGGATTCACAACTTCAATACTCCTACATATCTTGCATCTATTTTCCTTCCTTCACCTTACTCTCCATTTTGTATCGCATCTAAACTAACTATGACAACTATCCTCTCAAACCGTCTCCGGTGAAGGGTTATAATCAATAAATATCCTAGAAACAGCTGTAGACTTATCAAGCTCTAATATCTATACACACTTGGTTTTTTTATCTTATTACGCAAAAAATTCTTATATATATATATATATATATATATATATATTTCAATATTATTTTTTAGGGAATAAAAATTCCGGCATAACAGAAGTTCAAATTATTGTCAATGAAGAAATATATTTTAATTTACAGATAGTAGGCCCCTACATCTCACCATATAAAAGATAATTTTTATTTTTATTTTAAATACATATATATATTATGAGAATAATGCAGAGAAAGAGAGGCTGGAAGGGGACTGTCTGCAATGGAGACCTCATTAACTTGGTCGGCTCTACTCAAGATGACGTATTTGGGATCAGTACATTGGGATAAACCAAGCCTCATCAAGCAAGGGATGGACGCCCTATGAACGCTCCGTTTGGTTTGAGGATAAAATTCCGGCTTAAACTGCAACTAAAATTATGATTCTAAAACTTCCTGTTGTAGACAGCTACAAGTGGGTTCTCCTTGAGCGGTTTCATGTGTTACGCAATGATCAGGTAGTAGTAGTAGTAGTAGTAGTAGTAGTAGTAGTAGTAGTAGTAGTAGTAGTAGTAGTAGTAGTAGTAATAGTAGTAGTAGTAGTAGTAGTAGTAGTAGTAGTAGTAGTAGTAGTGGTGGTGGTGCCAGTCGAGATCCACAATTGTGAACTGTAGTGAAATGGTTGGATTTATCCTTTAAACACCTTCCGATGGACTTCAGTATACATAATCTTACGAACTGTACTTTGATCAATCAGTATGTGGCTTAGTTGTCTCAGAGTTTGGTGAGCGCACCAACTAAGTTCCAACTAAGCTCAAAACGTGGGTTAGATCCAAGAGTTTTGTGAATGCGTCAAATTGGATACAAGTTACCCTCCTTTTTCCATTGAAGTCTATTGCTACTCTTCTTACAGTTTGCCAGAAATTTTACGGCGGTGCATCAGCATGACCGCAGCTACTAGCTGAGACTACGGAAAAAAAATTCAATTGGGTCAATGTTGCTATGGTTACTACTACTACCATCATCGCCATCACGTTCATTAATATTGTCTTCAGTTGAATATATATATATATATATATATATATATACACGAGCAAAACACACCCCGTCCAATGGACGGCGCTGAGTTGTCAAACAACTTAACAAAATTTACTCAAAACTACATGTCCAACCGTCGCATACCCCCCCCCCCTTTCGAGAAACACTGATTTAGCCTAAATTTGAGACACGGCAAAAGAAGGCATAAAGATAGACATCTTTTCTATTCCAAAGAAAAACGATTTTATTCACTTTATCGATCACATTCTCACCTGGAATCGATTTTTGTTATATTTACAAAACTTATACACGCCTTGATACCGTCGGTATGTACATATCAAATTTGGGCGCAACCGGATGGAGGATGCCCGAGATCCTAGAAGACACACACACACAGAACGGATTTTATATAATATATTAGGAAGTTGAATATTATGATCGTCATAGAGTGACCATTGGTTTCGCGCCTATAAAGTGACAGATCATACTCAAAAGGCGGAAGTCAAACAACCTTCAACCATTTGAGTCTGACGAATCGCTAATCGTTTTGTAAGTGAGGAAGCAATGGTTCTTCTTTTTTCGGATACCTAAATTACTGACATATGTATGTATACACGCGCGCACACACACACAGACGCACACACACACACACACACACACACACACACACACACACACACACAACACACACACACACACACATGTAGTGATAGAATAGGCTCCCGATATTTTCTGAGAAATCTGTGGGCAAAGCCGTTCTTCTTGGCGAAAGATGTTTTAATGTTAAGCTTACTTATAATCGCCGATTATCTTGAAAAACCGGTCGTTGGAACCTACTTTTATAGTCGACAGACTTACTCTTCCATTCCTTTACATGTTTCAGTCATTTGACTGTGGCAATGCTGGAGCATTGCCTTTAGTCGAGCAAATCTTATTCTTTGTAAGCCTGGTACTGATTCTATCAGTCTCTTTTGCCGAACCGGTAAGTTACGGAGACATAAACACACCATCATCGGTTGTCGGGTTATGTTGGGGGGACAAACACAGACACACAAACATATACGCACACACACACCACACACACACACACACACACACACACACACACACACACACACATATATATATATATACATATATACATACATATATACGAAGGGCTTTTTTCAGTTTCCCTTTAATACATCCACTCATAAGTCTTTGGTCTGCCCGAGGCTACAGTAGAAGACATTTGCCCAAAGTGCCACGCAGTGGGACTGAACCCGGAACCATGTGGCTTGCAAGCAAGCAACTTGCCACACAATCACTCCTGTAAAATTACCATACAAGCTTTCCTCGCTAAAACACAGTCTCGTCCAGATACCCTGCTGGTGCTGTTTAATTTCTTGAACAGATTCGTGTTGTATAACGTCCTATGGTGGTCGATGCGTTCAATGAAAACGCATAACCATTCACTTGTAAATATGAAAGTAAGCCAGAGCAATTTGTCTCAGTTTGAAACGGTTATCAGGTAGCATGATGAGGCAATCAAAATCGCAATTATGTATATTTATAAAGATACACACACGCACACACACATATATATAATTATAGTTGAGGGTATATAAGAGATACCACCACACTGGAAATAACAGCCAAAACTTGACTCTAAAACCACATTAAATGTTCATACAGCACCAGGAGAGAAGACAGGAAGATGAAATAAACCATGAAAAAAATGCTGGATAATTCCAGATCCCGGATTTCTGACGCTGCTTTAGAAATGCTTTGCCTTTGAAAGCTTTTATTCCTATGCTGAGAACTTGATACGATCGATATCTAAATAACGATCATATCCTTATTTATGTATATATATATATGTGTGTGTGTATGTTTGTGTGTGTGTGTACATATACTTATATAAATACTTATATATTTACATATGCATAAGATATATCATGTGTATGCGTGTTTGTGTGTGTGCGTATGTATATGCACGCGCGCGTATACGAAGCATGCTTTCTTCATACTTGTGTTGAGAAACAGATATGTATGGAAAACCATGCAGGCAGGTTTAGAAAAATCTGTGTGTATTTAACCTGTGCGTGTGTGTGTGTTTTGTGACCACGTCATGCTATATTGCATTTCTGAATTTCTCTATCTGTGCTTACATGGACTTGCATATGCAGAACACAGAACACAGCATAATATCTACAATTCAATGTAGAAATTACAAAATTAATGGGGATATGGTCTATACAAATTGATCACCTGCTGATACTTTATCTAAGGACGCAACCGGTTTCAAATACTTTCACGTTAGAGATGAGAAACGTAGGTATCAGCAGGTGAACAGCAGGGTGGATATAGTGTCTCCAAGTAAGTCATTGAGCCACA
>NC_043004.1:67264820-67289820 GCF_006345805.1 Octopus sinensis
AAAAAGAGATTTATTGTAATTAGCGATCATGAAACTCTGTATTTTAATAAACACTTAGGAACTCTTATCCAGATATATTTACAAATTACCTAACGTTGATATAAATATACACGAATATCACTCAATCATGTTCACCATGATAAGTGAATTTAGTGTACAATGCCGTCCATTGTAGATTTCAAAATGGTCGTTGGTAACTATATCAGCAGTCAAATGTGCAGTGATATTCTTCACATGCAGTAATTATTTAATAATGGCAGTTTACAATGAAGAAGGAAAGAAAACGAAAAGCGTTTTATTCTAACCTTGTTGTAATCGATTTCTCTGCAGACATCTCTATTCTGGTACATCTTTGACTCTTTCAGGTTTAAATGTTAACAAGTGAATCTTTGCGTAATCATCAGTCAAATTATATAATAGCCACAACGTATCGTTCAAAAGTGTCAGAAAGGTTACATTACCTAATGTAACCCTCTAAGCACATGATCGACTAGACTATCGGATGCTGTTCTACATCGTCGGTCAAAATGCAATTTGCATCGATTAAACTTTCGAATGACGCTATCTCCCCGGCTAGAAGAGGTGTCCAACATTCCACCCGAAAGAGGACTGAAACAAAGTGAAATGATGTGTATTGCTCGAGAAAACAAGGCACTACCCGTTTTGTGAATCGAAACCACGTTCTAGCAATCGTGAGTACAGCTACCTATCCACTAGGTTACTTATCTTCACAATACCTAATGTGGTCATTGTAAAATATAATTGGATGTCATTCGCATCCCTGCATAGAATAGAAACACATTCCATATTTTAGCAAATACTTGTATGTTTCGTGAGGGTGCATGGCTCAGTGGTTGGAGAGTCGATCTTAGGACCGTTAGGTTGTGAGTTCGAATTCCAGACAGGGCTGCGTGTTGTGTTTTTGAGCAAGACCCTTTATTTCACGTTGCTCCAGTTCACTCAGCTGTAAAAATGAGTCGCGACCTAACTGATGCCAAACTGTATCAGCCTTTGCCTTTCCTTTGGATAACATCAGTGGCGTGGAAAGGGGAGGCTGGTATGCACGTACAACTGCTGGTCTTCCATTAAGAACCTTGCCCGGACTTGTGATTTGGAGGCTAACTTTCTAGGTGCAATCCCATGGTCATTCATGACCGAAACGGGTCTTCGAGTATGTTTCAATGAAGTCAGGCACAGATATACAGAGCCTCTGGGACTCCTCATCCTCGATACGCAGAACCCAGCTGATGTGACCTCTAGTTAGAAGGAAGGCTGCACTAGTAAGTATACAGGCAGTAGACATTAAGAGATGTATATATATATTTAGCAACGTAAAGTTATGAATTTGACTCGAGGAAACAACGAGTTGTCCTGTGCAGGATTTTGCCACCTAGGCAAATGTTCATGAATCAAATAAAGCCTCACTGGTGACTGTCAAGGCACATCTGACAAAATAGGATAATGTGTGAAACGTGTATGTTAATAGATATGCACTGACTTGTGACTAATCACAATAATACGAATCTTGCAGGGGCAACGATTCCTTAAGCTAGAAGAATACGCCGTACAATAATTTAATGATACATAATTGAGAATATTTCACCAGTATGATTACATCTTTAATTGGTTAACTAGACAAGTGTGGGTCCGGGAAAAAACAAACATTCATTCAGCTGTGTCTACAATCTGTAACAAATGGAAATCTGTCGATTTTAAAAGTAAATATCCAGTATATTCGAGTAACTGCTTTTTTCTACAAGTATGATGAACGTGACAGTACAGTCTGTTCGCTCGTACAAATTTTACCGTAATTCTCAGGATTAAACAACACCTTAAACACTAGGCCATTCGCTCTCCACAATATGCAGGGAAAATATCTTAAAACACAGTGTCTTTGATAGGTATTCAACACAGCATCAGTCAAGTTAATTTCAATCTTAATTCACTGTGGTTGACTTATGGCAATAGCAAAAGGAATTTATCTGATAGAAATGCTACAGAAACCGAAACTAAATTATTGCGAAGTGAACTTAAGTAGACAGCCATGTAACAATCACTCAAAACCCTCTTCCTTAGCTACAGCCTTTCCTGCACGTTGTTGCCACCAAACTATCGACGTTTATAATATTTGTCTTGATAAAAGCATATGAAACTAAAAGCTACATCAAACAACAGGAAAAACTAACGATGACAACAACAGCAACAACAACAAAGTTTATAAATCTCTTTGAACTCTTGATCAATATATTTTAAACAAGATATATTTCTTGTGTTTATTTTCCCGTAGAAAACATTGTATAAAGATTAAAGAAAAAGAAGAAAAAAGATAAAAACAGTAAGTCACGTTACACTATTATTTAGATTGTCCAACAGTGGGGCAGATTTATCAGAAAATCTTTTGCATTTATCACTTTTATATTCATAACTATTTGACTTTTATATTCTTCATAGCTATTTGCCGTTCACTACAAATCACTAAATTATTTTTAGAGTAGCGAATAAAATATTTTGTTAGTGCGTTTCACATCATATTTTTATCTTCATTATCTTAATTAAATTTATGTTATTTCTTGTCCATGTGCTGAACATAACAAACACGTACGCACTTATACACAACAAACCTCTCTGACGCACATAAACACACAGACGGATTTAGACACACAACCACAGACTGAGATTCACACATACAAACACTATGAGCCATACACATCACACATTTAAATACGTCGTTCACAAATAGATACTAAGAGAAAGCTGTCTACACTTTCTTTTTAAATTGTATTTATAGTAGAAAGGAACTATAAATTGTATAAATTGTAAACGAAGAGCAATGAGTATAAAATACGTTAACTCACGTAAGAACAACAAAATTGAACATGCAGAAACGAATCATTTCTAAACATATTGCAAACATGTTAAGATATATTTGAAAAGAAAAAGCAGGAGGTGTAGGTTCTGAGATTTTAGTCACGAATATTTTGTATCTTACTGCGTTCTATTGTATTATGCGATTTGGTGGAGCTCTTATACCCAAGAGGGATGCAAAAAAACAAAGATAAAAGATGAGCTAAATATATAGATGCTGCTGTATCTATTGCTCGATGTAAAGTGTTATATTAAGACATTTACAGAAGCTATCTCATGTGTGTCTTACTTTCAACATCAGACACAACGAAATCAACGAGAAAGTTTCATAGTCTGTTCGCTAGTTTTAAGAACCAAACTTCATCAAATAGCAAGTACTTGCTTTAATAAAGATGTATGTATATATCAAAAAATGAATACATGCATGTAACATAATATGATGCGGACAGGCCTTTGATCTCATGGGCTTTGGGAACCGGGACGTTACTCGATCAGGTATAAATGTAAAAGACAATGCAATCTGAGAAAGATTTATATTGAGGGTAAATCTACATAGCTTGCTTGGCCTGCTTGAAATAACAACCAAATGTGCATCAAACATTTTCTTCCTGTTTACTGACACAAGATGCGCATTGTCTGATGGAAGCCGAGATCAAAGATGCACGAGAGGGGTGGTAGGATTTGGTTAGAATGCTAATTATTTTTGTTCACTTTTAGGAAAGAGACATGATTCTAAACCCTCTCAGACTAAACCATAACATGTTCTGAACCATAACATATGCTAACCCCCCTCCCCTCCCAGACTAATATTATGGAGGAATTATGTCATTCACAAACTGAAGTACTATCTCAAATTCTTGCAACAGACTATCATCAAGCACAGGTATCTGATGTGGTGTTGTTAAAATGAGTAATGAAATGAATATTTGAGTTCAAATTATCTCACGGCAACCTGTAGTATTTCTCACACCAGTTTTGATAATAGCCAAGAACTCTTATCAGTTAAACTAATTTGGCGTCTGCACAATAAACTTGAAATAATTTTGCTATATTTCAGACAATCATATATATATATATATATATATATATGAGTGTGAGTGTGTGTGTGTGGAGAGAGAGAAAGACACACAGACATGTGTATGTATGTGTATGTATATGTATATATATATGTATATATATATATATATGTATATGTATATACATACATGTATATATATATATATGATGTATATATATATATATATATATATATATATATATATATATATATATAATATATATATATATATATATATATCTTCACACACAATAAGATATATATGTATGGTTGAGATAAAGCTTAGGTCATTCATTACTAAGACATTCTACATCAGTAGATGTATAACATTTAAAAAGAAAACTATACACGAAATAATGCACACCTTGCTTTGGTTCGTTTGAGTTGCCGGGGGTTTTCAGCAATCACCATTTACCTAAGATTGGGCTCAGTCCGAAACTTCGATTTAAATTGGCAACATAGAAATTATGGGAATAACTGTCTGATGTGGCATGATACTTTCTAGGATAGGCACAGGACCTGAAATAATTAGCAACAACTAATATGTGTGTCTGTATGACTAAAAGCATGTGTGTTCCTATATACATACATGCATACATACGCGAATGAATATATATATATATAATATATTTATAATATACATATATACATATATATATATATATAGCATATATATATATATATATACATATATATATATATATAATATATTATATATATATATAATATATATATATATATATATAATAATATATATAATATATATATATATATAATATATATATAATATAATCAGTATATGATAACTTAATAAACACAGTACAACAATTCATCATATTTATGTAATGGAGGACATTAGATGGTAAAATGGATTATAGTTTTTATTTTTCTGTTGCTATACAATTTGTTTCTGCAAAAAATACTCAGATATCCATAAATAGAATGGCGTGATAAACATATTTGTATACGTCTGTCGCTGATATGAAAACTAAAAAGGACGTTAGAAGTACATACATCTTCTCTTAGTTACATTTTAGAATGGTTCCATTCGTTCTTGTAGTAACATACAACAACCCTAACATGATTACGAAGAGAAAATCTATGTACTTCTATCGTAATTTTTAGTTTTCATATAAGCTACTGACGAGTACAAATGTGACTATCACAATTTTCTATTTGTGAATATCTCAATCCTTTTGTATGAAACAAATTGTAAAGCAACATGAAAAATATAAAAAAACTATAAGCCATTTTAACATCTAAACTCCGCCATTACATAAATATGAATGAACTTGTTGATCTGTGTTTCGTCAGTCATATCATATACTGATTATTTCTATATACCTCTTCATACCTCTACGGATTTATATTACTAAATTCTCAATTAAAGTTTGAAGAAAAAACATTAGAAATATTTGGAAATATATCCAGTTAAAGGACGAACTCACATTCGTCCGTTAAAAAATATATGTCAAATATATATATGCATGTATATGTATATATATATATATGTTATATATAAAGAGAGATTTGCATGTATGTATGTATGTATGTATGTATGTATGTATTATATAATGTCAGGGCATTTGTTTAAGTTTTTCATGAGCATTCTTGAACCAAAACACATTTCGTTAGGTTTCCTGAGCGTTTCTTTTTGATAGCCTTTAGTAACTGCCTCAGCAATTTGGCATAGAACTCCCCGACTCCCTTGCATATGAAACGGCCATAGACTCACTTGGAGCTACCGGACCTATTGAAATGATAGGTGAACCCGATGCAAGTTTCACTGTTGGTTACCTAGCAATAGAACAGACCATCCGTAATCCTGAGTTGGTGACCAGCGTGTTGGAAGACTACTTGGACTGAGACACCCTTTAGATTGTGTTACAGCATTTCTATAAGTGGTCACTCTTATATAAAACCAGGTATTCAGGGCATGGGATTGAACATTTTTGTGATATTTTGCTTGCGTTTGGGATCATCAGGATCCTGCATTTCTGAACATGAGACCCATATTAGTACTGAATATATTTCCCAGGTATGTCTCGAGATCATATCAGTATGGCGGAGAGTGTCATACATATATATAATGGCCTTTTCGCCAATTTTAGGTTGTAAAATGATCGGCGCGGTGACTATCTGAAGCCAAGTCGTGTAAGAGGGTTCCACCACTTGCATCGAAGCTAGGCTAACCGAACCAAGGGAAGCCAACAGCCGAGGCAATAATCTCTTGCACGAGCATTGCTGACATTGTGCATGGGTAATGGTCATTCTGTGTCCTCCTCGGTCAGCAGCGCGAAAGCCATCATATATATATATTCGCTGCTTTCTTCCAAGGAATCTAATGCTCTTAGCTTATTTTTTGTTTGGGGCTGGCCAGATTGGAGCAACCTCGTGTATAACAGGGACGAAATTGCAAAGATAATCTGGAACTCGACTGAGGATAGAAATCTCCGAATGATCCGTCCTTGTTTTCCTTGATCCTCAGTCTGGATATTTTGTTCTCTCTTTTTTGCTTCACCTTAACTGTCTGGATGTTTTGCGGTCTTGTCCCATTTTCGTATTTGATATATATATATATATATATATATATATATATATATACTCACATTCATTCATTCATACATTTGTATTTGCTATCATTTTAATTTTTTCTTTCATTTTCATCTACTTTCAGCTCACGAGCTGTGGCCATGCTGGGTACCGCCATTCAAAAAGACGGGAAACTACGGATATATATATATATATTATATATATATATTATATATATATATATATATATATATATATAATATATATATATATATATATACATATATTCCTCATACGAATATTTTACGCAAATAACGTAATACAATCTTTTTCTTTGAATTTAAGTGCATGTAAGTGTTCATCTCCATAGTTATGTATTTACACCGATGTAGATGTTGTCGAGTCGGAAAAATGCCGCTAAAGGTATTGTTGTATAGTCTGGTGTGCTCTTAATCGAGCCAAATCTCCACCTCTCTATGTATTATAATCGACATGAATTATCCAGCGTTATCTCACTGTTTCACGCTTACCAAAAATTCAATTTCTTTTTTGTGCTCTTCTTCATATAAGCTACTTTTATGAGCAGCAACTTTCGATCATTGCATTCATCGCCCAACTGACGGCGATCCACTTTAATGCTACAACATATTATTTTAGGAGTATACTAAACAAGATATGGGGAATGTGTAAATAGTAAACACAAAGCAAAAGAAACAAAAATATAAACATTAATTACAGTGCGATTATCATAGATCTAGATGAAAGTGATAGACCATATTTTTGGGGTGTATTTTCGTAAAAACCTATTATAAATATATTTGCACATATTGGAAAAGTTGTTTAAAATAAATATCAATTTGTAATGTTTTTTAGAAATGCAATAAAGTAATTTATTATATTACGTCTCTTAATAGTCAGTATATATATATATATATATATATATATATATATTGTAAATGGATTTCTTCTCTTTATTTATATATTTTATAGTTATTATTTTCGTAATTGTGTTCATGTACACAATATCCACGTTAACTACATCATGTAAGTTTCAAGGGAGAGTCATATACGTTTATGCACTATTTATGGAATAATATCGAAGTTGCATGCAAATGTGTTTATATTCATATAAACCTTCTTCATAGCATCAAATCATTTACGAAGCATTTAAATATGCTCTTCTTCAAAGTTTTTATTTTATTTTTCACACACTTTTAGCAGAACACACACACAAACACACACACATACATACACAAATGTATATATATATATATATATTTATTTATAGGCTAGCAATGGATTCCAATGTACGTAGATAAGTATATATATATATTGATATATACTTAGATATATGTACATGCGCGCGAGTGCTTGAGTGTGTTGTGTGTGTGTGGTGTGTGTGTGTGTGTGTGTGCGTGTGTGTCTGCATGTGTCTGTGTGTGTGTGTGTGTGTCCGCGTGCGTATGCATACGTTGTGTATGCGTGTAAATTTTAAAATAAAGATAGAAAACACAATTAGGAAACTGGAGTGTAAATTTTTCCAGCGGCTGATAATGCTACAGCAGTTACTCAGAAATAAATATGCATTTATCTATCTATCTATCCCTATATATATATCTATATTTATCTATCTTTCTTTCTATCTATTTATCCATATCCACCACATACATATATATATATAATATATATATATGCATACATACATACATACATACGTACATACATACATGTATGTATGTATGTAGGCATGTATGTATGTATGTATGTGTGCGCATGTATGAAAATGTACATCTACAATGTCTATGTATATTTACATGTATGTATATATATATATATATATATATATATATATATATATATATTTAAACTCACACACACTCACACGCACACACCACACATATAGATATACATATATATAAGTAAATATATATATATACGTGTATGTATATTATATACATATATATATATATATATATATATATATATATATATATATATATATATATGTATGTATGTATATATGCTTATCCATATCCGCATATGTACACATACACTCACACATATATATGTGCTCAAATATACATACAAACGTGTATGAATGTATGAACATTTCTACGTGTATATGTTCCTATGTTTGCATGTACGGATGTGTAGACCTAAACGATAAGTATAATTGAAGTAAATAAAAATTTATTTAAAAGCGTTCAGCGAAAAGTTACCCGAAATACTTATTGTATCATTGAAATGAAATAACTTTCGTTCGCTTTCAGCGATTCTTTGATATATGGTGGAATATTTACTACCCGATATGAGATACATAAACTAATATTATTGTATATTTTAAAAGGGAAATTTGAATGTTTTCAATAATTTATGACATGAACAGCCTAGGTTTTGTTTCATATTGCCATTTTCTCTTCCTATATATTTTTTAGTTTTTCAAATATTCTAGCAAAATTTTCCATATTTCTTGCCTTTATTCTGTTTCATTAATATTTCTCTGATTGCTCATCTCTTTTCCCTTGAATCATATTTTCTTCTCGTTCTGTTGAAATGTATTTATGTAATTGAAATTATCTATGAAATATATTACGTGAGAATCAAAGTGTGTCTGTCTGTCTCTTTGTCTATCTGACTGCTTATGTATGTATGTATGTATGTATGATGTATGTATGTATGTATGTATGTATGTATGTATGTATGTATGTATGCACATATTAATGTATGTATGTCATTATTCACTCTTATTTCAAGATTTCTTGCCAGTGGAGAACGAGCCGGTTTCTAACCTAGATCCAATATATTTCATTTGAATTTCACCTACATTGACATGGTATTTTTGCAGGTATGTGAGTATATGTTCAGTATTTGGAATCAGTGCAGGTTCAGAGTTGTATGTTTTGTTTTATCTATGTATTTTCATGCATACATTTTGATATCTTGACGTGCTCATGTATATAAAAATTTTACAGGTTTTTACAGTTCCAGTGATGACTTAGATCTGTAGATTTCGAATCATCTTACATCTTTCTGAATCTCAGAAGACTAATTTCACAAGATTTAGTAATTAGGCAGTGTGTTACATATGCCAATAATTCAGCGTAGTTATTTCCTTTCTCGCTGGTCTTTAGCTATATAATAACATCCGCTTGACACCTGATTTGCATAACTCTACAACGTTTCTCTCTTCAATCCGAAATCATTATGTCAGGTCTATGTATGTATGTATGTATGTATGTATATATATATATATATATATATATAATATAATATATATATATATATATATATATATATTATATATGTATGTATGTATGTATGTACGCCTCTGTCAGAAAATAAGAAAATATGTTATTATTATCATTATATCATAATTATTTTGGTTTGGAACATGTTCGATCTTATTCCTGGCAGGAATTATGTGGATAGCGAGTTATTAACTGTATCCTTAGATATCCATAAGTTTTCATCAGTCTTTCAAGTGGTTTGGACTCTCCTGATAATCCTTGCTGTCCCTAAGAGAAACTTTCAGTAGGGGCTCACATTACGATGTGGCAATTATAATAAGAGAAACCTACCTCTTGTTAGTTCGTAGCGTTCAGCTCCACGGTATCTAATCCCGAAGAAAAATATACATACGAAATGCTGACATCTATCAGTCCGGTTAGGGCACTCTTCAAGCTGACTCTGACTGTTTACACCTAAGTGTCTCCTGCGAGAGAGTTTTCTCCGTGATAATATACGGTGAATAGCTTTCTTAGCAAGAAGTTTGTATACATGCATGCATATATATATATATATATATATTATATATATATATACAAGTGCGCGGACACACACACACGCACACACAGATATATTGATATATATTGATTCATGAGTTGTGAGTTCAGATTTCACCTAGGTAGATTTATTTTTCGTCAGACTTTGACAACAATGTGTGTGTTTGTGTGTGTGTGTCTGCCTGTCTCTCTGTCACTCTGATTAGGTGCATGTGTGTGTGTGTGAATATATGAATCATTTACATGATTGTTCAGCACGCCGAATCTTTGCTGCCATTATCAATACTAATTTTGTAAAGAATAATAGAAGAAAATATGCTAAGAAAGTATCTAGTAATCCTTCGGTAAAAAAAAATAGTCTCTCTTATAACTTAACATAAAAGCAAACATTATCCTATACGCACATACTTGTACACGCACACACATACACACACACACATTCTCACACACATTCTCATGCACACATACGCACACACACATACAAGCATTTTTACAGATATCCATCTATCCATCTATCTATTTATCTATCTATCCATCTCACCTTGAGCATAATCCTATGAACACGGAAAATTTAAAACAGAGGGTTACCTACTGCCAAACAAATGTGGTAACGTGTAACATTACTGACCGAGGTTACCGTGGGTTTTTCCGTAGGCTTTTCTTCCCACGGATAAACCTTATCTACTTCCCCCTTTACACTTTACATCATGACACTGTGATACACGATCCCTATTGATCGTTTTTTTCCCTTTTTCCCTCCTTTTTTCTTTTCTTCTTTCCCTTTTGCGATCCCTTTTTGATCGAAATCCTACCGACCCTTTTTTTCTTGTTTTTTCTCTCCCCCAAAAAGAAAAGCTCTACTTTATAATCTGCCCTGTCTGTGTGCAGCCCTGTGTGGCCAATAAAGAATCATATTTATCTGTGTGTGTGTGTGTGTGTGTATGTGTGTGTGTGTGTGTGTGTGTGTGTGTGTGTGTGTGTGTGTATGTGTGTGTGTGTGTGTGTGTGTGTGTGTATGTGTGCGTGTGTGTGTATTTATATATCACTCAAGCATACGTAGTCGAATGTTCAAAAGATCACGCCCTGGGACTACGTGTTGTTCATTCGGTGGTACTGCTTCACTTATAGAAGCTCACCGATTCTTTTCATCCAGATATGATCACCCACTCAAAATTCATTTATATGAATGGTGACCGCAGTACTTGAGACTTGTCACCCTCTGGTATGGCGACTGGCATTTTCTTCATTCTCTCATTCACTCAGTTATTTTTTTATTGCAACCTTTCACTTCGTAACAGAACGCAGCTCAGTTAACTATAATTGTTTTGTTCTTGTACACTTCTACAATGATAATATTCTACGTTATATGTGCGTATTTCCTATTATTTGTGTAGTGTAATATACTGCCAAACCTCTATATATAATTTTGCAGATATTCTATTTCTTCGACAATTTTTGTCAATACGGTGATTTTGATTATGTATTTTTCTCGAAGCCTCAGAGTTGTCCCCGAGGCACTATTATTATAGAGATTAATTTGGGATTTATTTCCCAGTTCATCTAAAGAGACATTATCGGATTTAAAATGTATTCCCTTTCTCAGTTTCCTTGATAATAATACCTACTTCTAACATGTGTGGGTTGGCTAATAAATTGTACAGATTTAGAAAGTAGAAAATTGTATTTTCATTTAGAAAACAGAAAGTTTCACTTTAATTTTTTTCTTTCGTTTTTGTCTCAATAATTTTCACTTTAAGTTGTTTTGTTTTCCGTTTATTTTATTTTTCAAGAGTAGTGTAGGGAGAATCGGGACATTTCTAAGCAGTCAGTGACCGTTTTGAATGTTTCAAGCAAACTGAATTACACGGAAGACAACCAAGTACCACATATCTTCTCCCAGAATACAAAACACAACGACCGGGAATAGAAGCCACAAGGAATACCCCTTGAAGTCTACCTAACACACCAATACACAGATACATCGCCGAACATGAAGGGAAGGAAAGCAATCTTAATTTCAGTGGGAACCGAACACAGAGCGTAGCAAATCGGTATAAGTTATTGCAAAGGCAATTTGTCCTACGCCCTTACGATTCTGCCTTTTCGTCCCCTTAAGCATGGTCATTATGACATTCGACGAATGATTTTCTATGTACATTTATACAACCTCTTTACTGTTTGTATTCTGTGCCAGCATAACTTCCAGTGTTCTGAAGCCCTGAAATTGTCATGCTCATAAACGTAATCTTTCCTAGTTAATACCGGGCAGTTAGAGACAATGCGCTTAATTGTTTCTCTCTAACTACCACATATTATGCATTTACTTAATGTGTTCCGCTTCATTACATGCTTTTGGTGGTTTCGGTTATGAAGGCTTTGATCTTGTACAGCAATGAAGTACTATCATCATCATCATTGTTGTTGTTGAGGTTTTCATTATTATTATTATTATTATTATTATTACTATTATTATTATTATTATTATTATTATATTATTATTATTATTATTATTATTATATTATTATTATTATTATTATTGTTATTATTATTATTAGCTGGTGTTGTTTTGTTGCCTTCTATGCGTAGTCTTGTATTATCGGACTCCTTAAGAAATAGGAAATCATTATGGGACTCCTTAGGAAATACGAAAAAAATTACCAGGACATAGCTTTGATATTCTGTGTTCATCTGCCTCAACATAGACATGACAAAAATGTTGTTTGTCATTCATTGATATTTTATCATTTCTTCTGTTTTTTCATGATTATCTTGTATAATTCCTGGAGATGTTAGTTGTTTTCAACGTGCACCTTATGCATGCAATGAACTTAACAATTTTTAGTTAAGAATTTACTTAACAATTTGCTTTGTATCTCCACCAATATGAGACTTAAATTTTTATACGTTGCGCAGCTTCCATTCTTAGATTTCATGTTAAATACTTCTTTTCTAGTAATGTCGATTCCATGCTTTTGTTTTCAATTTTTACAATTTAGCTCTGTTAAACTTGAATCAATGTTGAGGCTCGTGACCTAGTTGTTAGAGCAGCGGACTCACGGTCGAGGGATCGCGGGTTCGAATCTCAGACCGGGCGATGTGTGTGTTTATGAGCTAAACAGCTAAGCTCCACGCATCTCGAGCGGAAGGTAACGGCGAACTTCCGCTGACTCCGCCATAACTATCTCTTACTCTTTCCTCCTGTATCTTGCAGCTCACCTGCGACGAACCGGCGTCCCGTCCAAGTAGGGAAAACCAGCCCTTATGAGCCAGCCCTTATAGTAGATATGACAGAATATTTCCTTGAAATATTCCTTTTCCATTACTATCTCTAAGTTATAACCACCTTATCAGTCTTCTCACTCACGCGGTGGCATGTTCTCACTCCAAGATTATTACTTGATGCTATAGGCTATTTTGAATATCTTTGAATATATTATGATACAAAAATGGGGGATTGTTCTTGAAGTATTTAGTTAATCAATCCAGATTATACCGACCACATCCTGTCTTTTTACACCACATCTAAGTTGGCCTTTTCTACCAATTCGCTTTTGCATTATTTCCTTCTCCTACTAACTTTCCTTCTCATAGCAACTTTTCTTCTTCTAGCAACGTTCCGTCTTCTAACAACTTTCTTTCTCCTAGCAACTTTTCTTCTAGCAACTTTCTTTCTTCTAGCAACATTCCTTCTTCTTGCAACTTCCTTTATTCTAGCAACTTTCCGTCTTCTAACAACTTTCCGTCTCCTAGCAACTTTCTTTCCCCTAGCAACTTTCTTTCTCCTAGCAATATTCCTTCTTCTTGCAACTTTCTTTATTCTAGCAACTTTCCGTCTTCTAACAACTTTCCTTCTCCTAGTAACTTTTCTTCTAGCAACTTTCTTTCTCCTAGCAACATTCCTTATTCTAACAACTTTCCTTCACCTAGCAACTTTCTTTCTTCTAGCAACTTTCCTTCTTCTAGCAACTTCCTTCCTCCTAGCGACTTTTCTTCTCCTATGAAGTAACAGTAGTTGGAGTTGTTCCTGTTGCTGTAGTAGTAGTAATAGTAATATTAGTAGTAGTAGTAGTAGAGAGAGGAGGGGGAGGAGGAGAAGAGTGGAGGGAGAAGAGAAGAGTGGAGGAGGAAGAGCAGAGTGGTGGAAGATGAAGGGGAGGAGTGTCGAGAAAGACAAATGAGCGGAGGTATTGGAAACGAGACACTTTGTATGTGTTCGTGAAATGTCTTAGGCACCATCTGATATGAAACACTCTCAAAGTCTAAACATACACGACAGAATGTTTTAATAAATGTTCTGTAGTTTCTGATGATGTTTCGTTTCTTTTTTTCTCACCTCCTCGATCGATTTGGTTAAATGATTTCTCAGCTAAGCACACAAGTGGATGTTCCGCATCACTTCATTGTTTAAACAAGCTAAGGCTATTTTCTCACCTTTGCCAACCGATGAAGAAAACAAACTGACAACTGTCTACTGCAGCGTTTACATATTTCCTCATTATCTAGGTAACATTAGACCATCTATGCAAATATCTGCAAGCAAATGTAATTATTTAGTTTCAATTAAAAAAAAAACTATTTCTCTCACTCCCTCTTCTCTCTCTCTCTCTCTCTCTATATATATATATATATATATATATATATATATATATATATATATATATATATACACACAGGTATGTATATATATGTATGTATCGCTCTCTGTTTCCCTCTCAGTCTCTTTATATATGTGTGTGCGTGTGTGTTTCTATGTGTTTGTGCCTGTATCTATATATGTATATGTGTATGTGCGAATGTGTCTATGTTTTCAGGTATAGTAGGCACACATACATTTGCACACACACGTTTCCATGTCTCTTGGCATATATTCCTTATATAATCTCTTACATTCATCATCTCGGTATGTTACTCTTTCTGTCTGTCTGTCTGTCTGTCTGTCTCTCTCTCTCTCTCTGGCTCTCTTTCCTTTTCTCGCCCTCTCTCTCTCTCTCTCTCTCTCTCTCTCTCTCTGTCCTTCTCTCGTTCTTTCTCACACTCATCGACATCGAATTTCATTCTAAATACGATATGGCATGAAATACTTGAACACAGAATTCTGGTAAACAAATGCAATCGAGATATCAGACACTTCCATTACCATACACACATAAGTCACACGAATTAATTAAGATGGTTAATTAAAACATGACATGCAACAAATTTAAGCATACAATAGAAATGAATAATCGAAAATTTTGGGTTCTTAACTAACTTTGTTTAATTTATGCTAATTACACAGCCCATCATCCATATATATATATATATATATATATATATATATATATATATATATTCATGCTCACATACATGTATGTATAAATAAATAGATAGATAGGCACACACACATATGAATACTTGTGTATATGTGTATAAATATATATATGCATATACGTAAGATCTTGTATGCAAGTATATATTTATATGCATATATACATATAAGTTTCAATATATACACACATTTACATATACATGTATGCGTGTGTATATATATATGTGTGTGTGTGTGTGTGAGAGAGAGAGAGAGAGAGACAGAGCATGTATGTATGGATGTTTCTGAGTATTATTATTTCGCTTAGAGGATTGCGCAACAAGTGGAAAAGGAATCTGGTAGATAAGAGGACATTATTCGATTTTTTCTAGGAAATCTACTAAGAGATTTCAAACTTACCTTTCTATGCTTGGATAACAGCAAACGAATCCACATTATATGCTCATACACTGGCCTCCTTACAGTAGTAGATTCCAATTCAAAGTGTGAGAGGAATGTCCGATCAAACAAATTCTACAATAAAGACACTTGCAGGAATTTATTTGTGTACTACATATCAGGCCTCCGTATCCGTTCCACGGCCGGTTATATAGACAATGAACATTGCTGTATCGAGACAAAATTTTGAATTCTCAAATCATAAAATTATACAAGGTAATTGAAGGTAACTACGACTTGGCATCTATAAATGGTCGCGTAAGCCCAATAAACTGCGGATTTATTGTAATATCTGAAGTTACCTGAATTCAGTGACCTTAGAGTAGTTTTTTAACTCAGAACTTAGAGAACCAAAACCAATCCCGGTAACGAAGTTTTTTCAACGCTACCATTAATTTGCCAAGGAAACCTTTTTTGTTTCAAAGAAAGGACCCACATTTAACAACCTAGTAGAGTGGAATTTGTGTCAATGCAAGCTATAAAATCATCGTTTAGGTACCTCACCAAACGCAACCGTATTTCTGCTCCTTTCAACATTAAGAAACATTTCTTTTCTCACAATTTAGAGAATAATTTATGAATCGTTTTACAAAAATATGAATACGATATATCTTCCAGTGTATCACGCTATCACGCAATCTCGCGGTATGTTATAAAATACCTGCCCAGCCTCCTCGTTCATATCACATCATACACTCTTACATAAAGGATAAACGTGTATGAAAATCAAAGAGATAAGATCATTACAGTACGTCTTTGATCATAGTTTCCTTGTTCAATGACGATCAGGGTTAAACACCACTACCGCCATCTCCACAACGAAGAACAACAATAACTACAACAAATGTACAATTTATAGAAAGTGAGCTTTTCTGTATTGTATTATGCATTTCTCTTTCTAGACAAACATATGAATTGAATAAATACGCTATTCAATCTATTCAATTTTAAATTTGAATAGAATTGTTGCAGAGTTCTTTCAGATAGCTGTGATGGATATACAAAATATTGCATTTTGATGAAATATTTACATCTTAATCAATCATTTGTCAAAATAGAATAAAGTTATATAGTGAATGTGAGTAAAAGCTAAAAAAAAATTAAGATAACTGCATTATTATTAATAATTGAGAGAAAATAAATTTCCTGATTTAAAATGTATTGCTTGTCAAAAATGATAACAAATGCAAAACTTTAGCGAATTTTACACTATAACTCGGCATTCGGGTAATTAGGTTGCTTAGACGACAACTGCAACAGCAACAACAGCAGCAATAACAACAGCAACAACAACAAAATTAACAATAACTTGAGGAATAGCATTAACAGCCAATTCGATGATTGAATTTAAATCAGACTAAAGGGTTGTTGACTGGTATAATGCATTTATTTATTTTTATTCGACGTTATGACTGAATGGTAAACAAATGCGTGAGGTGTTCACGATATTAAAATCTACAGCAGTATACGTCATAGAGGGCATATACAGAATGACACAAAGGTACAGAGCCTTACTCTATGAACTGGAAAACACTAGACTCAAACAAAATGATACTCTGAGTATGATGCCATCAAATATTTAATCAGCATAGGCCAAAAAAACATATAATTCCTGATACAGATTATTTCTTGTATGCATTAAATCTAAATCGCTGTATATAATCAAATATGTGTGTGTGAGTGTAGGAGTGTCGGTGAGTGTGTGTGTATGTGTGTGTGTGAACGCTTAAGTAGTGACAAACCAAAATGCAACGATCAAAGAAGGGTAGATCGAAGATAAATATATTAAAGGATTGAAAGAAACAAGAAGAAAAAATAGTTATATTTTCAAAAGATGAGGAATTATGTACGTTATTTACATTATTTACATTTGACGGATATTTGTCCTCATCTTTGTTGTTATCACAATGTTTCGGCTGATACACCCTCCAGCCTTCATCAGCTCTCTTGGGGAAATTTCGAACCTAGTTTTTCATTCCTATATCATCCGAAACGTTGTGTTGATGACAAACAAGATGAGGACAAATATCCGTCAAATGTAAATAATATAAATAGGGAGAAAAAATTGCGATGCTGATATTATGAAACCTCTTTCCATGGGAGGTATTATGTGTACATCTATGTATACACTCACACACATAAACACACACACACATGTATATATATATACAGAGAGCGAGAGAGAGAGAGAGAGAGAGAGGAGAGAGAGAGAAAGAGAAAAAGAGAGAGAGAGTGCATTTGAACTAAATTTGATGATGTTTATGTCGCCTTTCTTCAACGGTGAATCGTCAACGGCCTTAATCAGCGTAAACTTGAATCTGAGACAAATTTAACTGATATGGGGGATTTGAAAACCGTTTGAATATCAGAAATGATTTACCTGTGCCATGATGATTCGCTGGACGTATGAAAACGCGGACATCATGACTACTCCTCAATGCTATATAAACCCTGTAAATAATGAAATACCTGACATGAACAGCTGCAACAGAGACTACGCAACTATGGCCAACGGGAAGGGACGTAGCGAACGCTTGGACTGCAATCATACATCAGAATTCATCCTTATATGTTTCAAAAGTGTTTTAGGCTCAATTTAGATGCAGGAAACTATGGTCAATCCCTGACTGGAGAGTTTTGCTGCTGAAAGAACATGTGGGACTGAACCTGGGACCATGTGGTTGAGAAGGAAGCTTCTTACTACACAGCCACTCCTGAGCCTATATATATGTATATATGTTTATGTGTGTGTGTGTGTGTGCATACGTGTGTGCGTGTAGGTGTAACTTCATGACAGTTAACCATACTTCCGGAAATGTTGTTGAAGAATTTTTACCAGCCGCAAATTCTGGCTTCGTAATTCTCCGCATTGTAATTCCATAGTATGCAGCGAGGAACGCATGGGTCAGGTTCCGAATAGGTCTTAAAGCCATGGGGGTAACTGAGAGAAACTAAGCCATAATCTAGTAGATATTTTGTTAAACACTTACACTTTCTAAACTGTTGTCAGAAATACACACATGTCAAATTATTGAGCGCTGCATACTGGCTATAAAGGCAAACACATCTCGCTCTCTCTCTCTCTCTCTCTCTCTCTCTCTCTCTCTCTCTCTCTATATATATATATATATTATATATATATATATATATAAGCTATATTAGAAAACACTCGCACAAGGTACCACGCAGTGGGACTGAACTTGAGACCATGTGGTTGTGAAGGAAGCTTCTTACCACACAGCCACTCCTGAGCCTATATAGATGTTTATATGTTTATGTATGTGTGCGTGTGTGCGTGTAGGTGTAACTTCACGACAGTTAGCCAGTGTTTCGAAGGGTTGTAGTCTTGATCATTATATCGTGTATTTGATTATTGGTCAGCGATCCCATTACGTGTCTGGTATGTCACCCTTTTGTTGGTACTCTATTCTTGTCATCTACGAATGTGTACTAGAAAGATTCCCCGCTAATTTTCCTCTTTCCCCCGTTGCATTTTCTATGCAAATTTGGCTAAACAAGATCGGGCTTCTTACGACTACTTAGGCTTCTAGAACAGCTAACGGGTATAAGTACAATCTACGAGGCCATACCCGCAGGCATGTGGCGGCAAAGCTGATGCAGTCATACGTAAGGAGACACACACACAAAAGCTAACACACATCTATGTATGTATCTCGCGTTCTCTCTCACTGTCTCTTTCTCTCTCTTTCTGTCTCATTCTCTCTCTCTCTCGCTGTGTGTGCATGTGTGTGCATGCGCGCGCGTTCGTTGCTGGTTGGCTACCTGGTCCAGCTCAATTTATTATCATTGGCTCACAATACCTCTGGGCTTGATAGAATGACATCGGTTCACATCGGGTGTTCTTTGTCGTCCATAAGTAAATCATGTTTCTCAAAGATTGATTTATTTCCAGACGCATTATGTACTTGTAAATGCCGGGTACATTTGTGACTTTATTTAGAGTGTATTTACAACCGAAAATATTGTAATAACTTCACTCAATTCTATTATCCTTTTGGCTTATTTTGTCTATTCCTGACGTTCCAGAAATACTCTAAAAATAATGTAACTGTGTGTAAAGAGGAAGAAATACCTGTATAGAATGTTGTGTTATGTTATTATGTATCTGCGTATGCTCGAAGAGGAAATCAGTGGGCATTTGTGCAATCGTGTGCGGACGATAGCTTGTGCTCGCGTTGTTTGGTTATGCGTGATCGTGCATGAATATATGTGCGAATATATGTGTCTGTGTGTGTATGTGTGTGAGAGAGAGGGAGGGGAGAGAGACGGTGAGAGAGAAAGAGAGAGTATGTGTGTTGATGTAATTCGTGACTGACGTTAACAATACAGAATCTATTTCGTACCCAGTTTCTAGATGCCAGCTATATTCATTGCAGAAACCAACAGCTCTTACTCATATAGGTATATCATGTGTGTGTACGTATATATACATCTTTATATATATATGATATATATATATATATATATATACACGCATACACATTCACGTATGTATATATATAATATATATATATATATATATATATATATATAAGCTATATTAGAAAACACTCGCACAAGGTACCACGCGGTGGGACTGAACTTGAGACCATGTGGTTGTGAAGGAAGCTTCTTACCACACAGCCACTCCTGAGCCTATATAGATGTTTATATGTTTATGTATGTGTGCGTGTGTGCGTGTAGGTGTAACTTCACGACAGTTAAGCCAGTGTTTCGAAGGGTTGTAGTCTTGATCATTATATCGTGTATTTGATTATTGGTCAGCGATCCCATTACGTGTCTGAGTATGTCACCCTTTTGTTGGTACTCCATTCTTGTCATCTACGAATGTGTACTAGAAAGATTCCCCGCTAATTTTCCTCTTTCCCCCGTTGCATTTTCTATGCAAATTTGGCTAAACAAGATTGGGCTTCTTACGACTACTTAGGCTTCTAGAACAGCTAACGGGTATAAGTACAATCTACGAGGCCATACTCGCAGGCATGTGGCGGCAAAGCTGATGCAGTCATACGTAAGGAGACACACACACAAAAGCTAACACACATCTATGTATGTATCTCGCGTTCTCTCTCACTGTCTCTTTCTCTCTCTTTCTGTCTCATTCTCTCTCTCTCTCGCTGTGTGTGCATGTGTGTGCATGCACGCGCGTTCGTTCGTTGCTGGTTGGCTACCTGGTCCAGCTCAATTTATTATCATTGGCTCACAATACCTCTGGGCTTGATAGAATGACATCGGTTCACATCGGGTGTTCTTTGTCGTCCATAAGTAAATCATGTTTCTCAAAGATTGATTTATTTCCAGACGCATTATGTACTTGTAAATGCCGGGTACATTTGTGACTTTATTTAGAGTGTATTTACAACCGAAAATATTGTAATAACTTCACTCAATTCTATTATCCTTTTGGCTTATTTTGTCTATTCCTGACGTTCCAGAAATACTCTAAAAATAATGTAACTGTGTGTAAAGAGGAAGAAATACCTGTATAGAATGTTGTGTTATGTTATTATGTATCTGCGTATGCTCGAAGAGGAAATCAGTGGGCATTTGTGCAATCGTGTGCGGACGATAGCTTGTGCTCGCGTTGTTTGGTTATGCGTGATCGTGCATGAATATATGTGCGAATATATGTGTCTGTGTGTGTATGTGTGTGAGAGAGAGGGAGGGGAGAGAGACGGTGAGAGAGAAAGAGAGAGTATGTGTGTTGATGTAATTCGTGACTGACGTTAACAATACAGAATCTATTTCGTACCCAGTTTCTAGATGCCAGCTATATTCATTGCAGAAACCAACAGCTCTTACTCATATAGGTATATCATGTGTGTGTACGTATATATACATCTTTATATATATATGATATATATATATATATATATATACACGCATACACATTCACGTATGTATATATATATATATATACACACGCACATACACATTCACGTATATATATATATATACATACATGCACATGTGTGTTTATATACATGAATAAGTGTTTCTTTGTGTGTTTATGTGTGAGTATATGTTTGCAATCGTCTGAGTCGTTGTGAGTGTTTGTACGTATAAGAGTGTGTGAGTGTATCTTTCCAATATGAATATTTTCGCTAACATACCTTGTATATTTAAAATCACCATTTATAATCTGGTTTAAAATAGATTTCCAACTGTAAACCTCTAAGGCATATGAGCCAAACTAGGATTTACAAAAGTCATATATTCCTGCAATATAAAGATGGCGATTAATCTTATTGTGTGCCCAATATTAATTCGCATGTCTTTTTCTTTTATATTTTATTAATTCATTACTTTTTTTTACATTTTATATTGATGTCCTTTGGCGATTGGGGATTTTTTAAATACTGTATTAGGTTTCTTTTTTCCATATTACTGAAATTAAATATTTCTGCAACCATGTTACATATTCAAAAAGTTAAATATTTTACAGTATAATCTTTCAATTTATATTGAAAAATCAACAGAAACCTAATCTGCGCTATGCTTGGATGAAAACATACAATCGGTTGTTAGTATTCACTCCGAACAATATGAGATTATTCCGCTTAATTAATTGATACTGGAATATAGAGTATTTATTGCTAATTTGAAAGTGTTGTATTCGTTTACTCATATACATTCTATTTTAAGCGCATACTGAAAAGTAAACAAATGGATTATAGCTCAGGTTTGTTTGTCTATGGGAAGAGTTTATGAGAAGGTAATTACAAGTTTTTAATGTCTTCAAACAAAAGGCTATGAATCTTCCGTCTACGGAATGAATTGTAGGTTGTGATTTTATATGGCGTGTACAAAATTTGCTTCAAAGTGTTCATATTAAAAATAATCTAAAATGGGGAACAAACGAATCAACATTAGAATATATTACTTCTAAGATTATCAAATAATTGTTGTCTATTGCATTTTAAGTTTAGTAAGCACTTCACTTTTTCAGTTTGTACACTTTTATACAAATTAAAACTAGTTATCTGAACAGAAGTTCATTAAAGGAGAACACGTAGCACTCTATGTATATTGTTATTCAGATGCAATTCAGAGGCATTCAGAGGCAGGTATCAAAAAGTAAGAATATATTTTTATAACTTAATAGTCAGATCTCTTTATAGTGAACCACATTTTACTGAGCTCCGCTGTCCCACATTAGTAATTATCTTTTATTCCGTTTGCAAGCTATAAATATGACCTAATCTTTATTTTTTCTTCTACGCTAGGCATAAGGTCCGAAATTTTGCGGAACTTATACTTAATTTATCGACCCAGAAAGGCAAAGTCGACCTTGGTGGAATTTGAACTCAAAATGTAAAAACAGATGATATTCCGCTAAGCATTTCGCCCGGTATGCTAACGTTTTTCCAGCTCGCCGACTTACTGATCTCACAGAGATGCACACACGCGCAAATATTTCCCGGATAAATATTACCGGAATATATGACCACGGAACAGACTTTATATATTTAAAATCACCAACTAGGAAAATATATGTTCTTCATATTTTCATTTCCCTATGAGCATTTAATTCATTGAAGAGCTGAAGTGAAGTTTCATACGTAGTTTAATGGATAACTTCCTTCAAGTGTTTATGTTCTATAATATTCTAATTTTTGTTAACTCCGTTCATATCTACTCGCTTGCAATCAGTTCTCCATCTCAGTCCCATTTTCTGCTGCTATATAGGGTGGTCTTATTCGTACCTTATGTAAATATAGCTATTCATTTAAGAATAAAAGAGTTCACAGTTAAAACCATTTTTGCTCCTTTTTGTACATTAAACACTTTATTGAAGATATTAAGCACTGTTGATGAAATACATATATTTGTGTATCTTCCCACATAACTAACGATTTTTATGTATTTGTGTGCGTTTGTGTGTATAATCTTATACACACATACGTACGTGTATTGTCGATATATTTTTGTGTCCATAAAAAAATAGATATTCGGTATACTTCTTAGGTATTTGATTTTAGTTTACAACACAAATGTATATTCATACACGTATATATATATATATATATATATATATATATATAGAGAGAGAGAGAGAGAGAGAGAGAGAGAGAGAAAGACAGAAACACACAAACGCGCGAATATACACACGTATACACACACACAGACATATATATGTATATATATACATACATATACATATGTAGTCAATAAAAAAATAACTGTCAAACAGTACTGCATCTCGTTGATGTTATCCTATTCAATTATATATTTTACAAATTTTATTTAAATTGTGGCGGTGCCCCAGCATCGCCACAGCTCATGAGCTGAAACTAGAATCAATCAATCAATCGAATCAATCATATACAATTTAACAAATAAAACATATGCATACATACATACATATATGTACATACCTACATCTATATGTATATATACATGCATATATATATATATGTGTGTGTGTGTTGTGTGTGTGTACAGGACACCACAAATAAACGTAGAACACAACGAGAAACGAAAACATAAAAACAAACAAGGAAACGGCCTTTTTTTAACAACGGAAAAACAGAGTAAAAGACAAATAATACAAGGAATATTCCCCTTCACCAGCTGCCCCTGGTTCGACTCAATGCGTGTTTCGAATGTAAGGGCAGAACACGATCCGGCCGATGTAATCCTTCCTGCAAAATGAATTAAATAAAATTCTTTTGCAGAGGGGTAAAAAAAGAAAAAAGTTACAAGAACAGGACGTAAAAGCATATTTGTTAAATTGCTATTATATGACTGAGCGCCTCGCGTCGTTTCTTATCCTCCAAGTAAGTTTTTATTAATAATTATGACGCGCACTCTTTAACCCTTTACTTGACCTTTCCTCCCTGCCTGTCTGTCTTCATCTCTACCTGTCTCTCTCCTTCTTATTTTTCACCCCTTCTGGTTTCTTTGCCCCTCTCTCACTCTCTCTCTCTCTCACTCCTCCTCTCTCTGGCCGCAGTCATGACTACTAACTTTCTTTCACTCGCAGATTTCAACAAG
>NC_043004.1:67292320-67319820 GCF_006345805.1 Octopus sinensis
AGTGATTAACTGGTACTTATTTAATCGACCCCGAAAGGATGAAAGGCAAAGTCTACCTCGGCGGAATTTGAACTAAGAACGTAATGGCAGACGAAATACCTATTTCTTTACTAGCCACAGGGGGCTAAATAAAGAAAGGACAAACAAGGAGAGGCAAACGGATTAAGTCGATTATATCGTCCTCAGTGTGTAACTGGTACTTAATTTATCGACCCCGAAAGGATGAAATCGATTAATTCCTCGGCGGAATTTGAACTCAGAACGTAACGTCAGACGAAATACCGTTAGGCATTTCGCCCGGCGTTCTACCGTTTCTGCCAGCTCGCCGCCTTTTTCATCATCAATATCGTCATAATATCATTATAAGCGTCCTTGTCATTACCATTAACAAGATAAACATTCTGCTCATCACCCTTAAAAATAAAGTTAAAAGTCAAGCAGATATAAAGAAAAACGAAATAAATTTGTATTGCTATTACTATTGATGTTGGTGTTAGTTTTGGTGTTAGTGGTAGTCGTGGTAGTAGTAGTAGTAGTAGTAGTAGTAGTAGCAGCAGCAGTAGTAGTAGCAGCAGTAGTAATGTTACCGCAGGTATTGTCACCGTTACATTGCATTTAAAATGCCTATATTATAGTATTATTTTTTACAATATTAATTATGGTATTTTTTTCTCATCAAATATTGTTTGAGAATTTTTATTTTCGTGTACAAGGAAATTGAAATAAGGGTCATTTATATTAACATTTCCTCTTTACTTTTGTACTTGTTGTTCACACAGTGTTAAGTCGGAATTCATTGCAAAAATATTAATATATATACATCTAATAGAAATATCATATAAACGCATTGAAACACACATATAAAAACTCTAAATACATACTTATACACGCAAGAAACAAAAATGGTTTCTGTTGCTGCAAACATTGAAAGTAAGTCATATTGAACAATAAATGTTATAAATATATAGATACAGATATAGGCATAGAATACTTTCATATCTCTTATCTATCTATCTGCCTGCCTGTATATCTATCCATCTATCTATCTATCTATCTATCTATCTATCTATCTATCTATCTATCTATCTATCTATCTATCTATCTATCTATCTATCTATCTATATGTCTGTCTGTCTGTCTCTCTATCTATCTACCTATCTATCTTTCTATCTATCTAAATATCTATCAATATATATATATACATATGAAGGTGCATATATATATATATATAGTTAATCCAAACGAGAAAGCACAAAGAAACACAACATTGCGAGGACGTGAAACGTATATATATATATATATATATATATATATATATATACATATATACATAAATATGGGCAGACGTATTTTCAGATAAATGCATATATATATATATATATATATATATATATATATATATATTATGTATATAAATTCATATATAGGTGTATACATCTATATATATATACTATATAGACACACGTATATACGTATAAGTATATATATTATGTATACACACAAAAATATACACTCGCACCTGCACACATATATGTGTATGTATATATGTATATATTATATATATGTGTGTGTGCGGGGGGTGTAGATGTATGTATGTATGTGTATATATATATATATATATACACATTAATATATGCATCAAATATTTCGTAGGTGTGTATTCATACTGAATGTATTTAAGTCGTGCGAATACAATATCAGTTTGCCCGAGGTGGATGGAAGAAAGAAGTTCGATGTTACTTGAAGATTGTACAATGGTAAATGTTTCCAGGAACATTTATTGTCTATTGTTCAAAAATACTTTTACTATTGTGACTATTGGAGATATTATTTATTCAAATGCCTCATTGATTGCTTCTATATAAAGCCATTGTGTTACTTTTTTTTACAGTTGGATATATACTGCATAGGCAATACTTGCAGCCGCTCACAATATTCGCATGAAGAGAGTAAAGAGAGACATATACCCTGCCGATTTTTCTTTTATTCCCTTCGTCCTTTCTAACACGTTGCTTCGACATGTGCGTGTGTCTATGAGTGTGTAGGTATGTGTAACGTATGTCCGATGTAAAATAGGAAAAGTGCAGAATAAGGTTGTCAACATCATACTAGGGTCCAGACGTACTTTTATATTCGAAACAGCTGCACAAAGGCCAAAAAATGTATTATCTTTGTGACTTCTTATGTATGTGCGTATACGTATATATATATGTATACATATATATATACATATATATATATATATATATATATATATATAATATATATATATATATATATATATACATATATATATATATATATATATATGCATGTATACATATACATATATAATACATATATATATATATATATATATATATATATAATATATATATATATATATATATATATATAATGTATATATATATATATGTATATATATACTTATATATCTACAAATACATACAGATATATATATATATAGAGAGATAGATAGATATATATATTTAAATTAAATATATATAGATAGATATAGTTACACGTATATATATGAATACATAGATATATATGTATATATATACTTTTATGACATATACCACTGAAAGAAAAACTCATACACAACACGTTAAATGCAAACTGATACACAACACGTTGAATGCAAACGAGAATATATTCCGTTTGTCCCCAGGGTTTTCATCAAGGACTGAAGACATTGGTCTTATACAATTGTATAAACAGAAAACTAAATAGAATATAAATGTGTGTATGTGGGTGTGGGAGAAAGTGTGTGTATGTTTGCATGTATGTATATATACATTCATATATGATATATGTATATATATATATATATGTACATATATATATATATATATATATAATATATATATTATATATATATATTATATATATATATATATATATATATATATGCATGTATACATATACATATATAATACATATATATATTTATGTATGACATACAAGCAGTAAATGATACATAGAATTTGACCACGATTTCCACTGTGTATTTATGTCCCCATTTCTTTCCTAAAAACACACCGACTTGTTTCTCCATCCATCTATTTTGGAAACGAGTCGGTGTGTTTTTAGGAAAGAAATGGGGAAATACACAGTGGAAATTGTGGTCTAATTCTATGCATCATTTACTGCTTGTAAGGTTCGTGGTCATATATAAACTTTTACTAAGAAGTGTTTAGTGTCCACATGTGAAGTGAGGATATCGTCAGAGGGAGTGAGATCATGTGTTTGAAATCAAATTAATTAAAATCGAATGACGATATATATATATATATATATTGAAAGAAAACCTCTTCGTATAGGGAGACAATTTGGGGACTTCTACCTCTTATAAGATAAGTACCCCTTTTCATTTGTTTAATTTCCCGTAATTCAATATAAGGACCTATTCTCTGTTTACATTCTGTTAATAATCTTTCTTTCTCTGTTTCAGCTCCGTTACATCTCTTTAAAATTATTCAATTTTAGATGGGCATATATTTATGTGTTGCTTTATATATATTTATATATATATATATATATATTATATATATATATATTTACTCAGTCCCTCAATCTCCCTAAATATATAGACGCGAAAATTAGAAGTATAGTCACAATTAGTTTAGTTTAGAAGAAAACGTTTGTAGCTACGGACAGGTGTATATTTATAATTTACATTCTGTTAGTAATCTTTCAATTTCTGTTTCAGCTTCGTAACATCCTCTTTCTTTTCTTTCTCTCTCTTTCTCTTCACTTCTCTCTATCACACCATCTTCCTTCTCTCAGCCGCTCAATCTTCCTAAATTTATAGATTCTCACTTTCTCCTTGTCTTCTCTCAGCCGCTCAATCTTTTGCATATGTTAGTAATCTTTCAATTTCTGTTTCAGCTTCGTAACATCCTCTTTCTTTTCTTTCTCTCTCTTCTCTTCACTTCTCTCTATCACACCATCTTCCTTCTCTCAGCCGCTCAATCTTCCTAAATTTATAGATTCTCACTTTCTCCTTGTCTTCTCTCAGCCGCTCAATCTTTTGCATCACTTCCTCTCTTTCATCTCTTTCTCTATCACACAATTTTCTTCTCTCAGCCTCTCAATCTTCCTCAATATATAGACTCTCTCTCTCACTCTCTTCTTATCTTCTCCCAACCGCTCAATCTTTTGCATAACCTTCTCTCCTTCATTTCTTTCTCTCTCTGTCTCTTCATTTCTCTCCCTCACGCCTCTTTCCTTGTCTCTTCGCTTCTCCACTTCTCTCTGTCACACCATCTTTCCTCTCTCAGCCTCTCAATTTTTCTAAATATATAGACGCGAACTTTCTTCTCTTACTCTATTTTTATCTTCTCTGGGCTCTCAATCTCTCTAAATACATAGACACTTTCTTTATTTCTTCTCTACTCTCTATCGCACTATGAAATTTTAAATATAATTAGATAGATAAATAAAATATCCAAAATATCCAGAATTGGCCTTGTTCCTGAGAGCCTGGCAATGCGCCGACGGAGATAGTCCGAACAACATAAATAAAGCTGCGCTGAAGAGCAGTGGATATACAAGGACGATAGCGCAGATAGAGCGAAAGAATCAGGAGTTTATACGCTCCTATGCACTCCTTAGATCTCACATTGGCACGCTTTATGCCATCTTTGACAACGAACACAGTAAAGATGGCAAGGATGGAGGCACGGGTGCTGATGAAAGATGTCACCCCCACTTGGTAGACACACAGGACAACAACAAAGAAGATTCAAGTGAGAAACCTGCCCGGGAAGTAAACCCAAGTGTTAGTGTCCCTACCAGCACTAAAAGCCAAAACCATGGAGATGAAAGAGCCAAAAAAGAAGTAAAAGGAGGAAAAACTAAAAGAAAAACAAATGACGAAACAGCCGAATAAGGAAAAACTAAAACTCAAACAAAACCAAAATATGAAACAGCCAAGAATAGAAGCAAACCTGACTATCCATGTACCAAAAGGGATAGAATGAGACAGCGCACACGAATGTATAAATTCTACCTGAAAGGTGTCTGCTGACATGGAAAGGAAGGTGCAGGCTGCCGTTTTGCACATCAAAGACCCTGCCACATAAACATGAAACAGGTCAGAAACCAACTACAAAAATGAAAAGGAATGGACCACGCACCACCTGCCCCAAAACGGAGGTACACAGATGTAGTGCGTGCTACAAACCACCAACATGTTATTGAAAGGGCAGTTGCTGAACAAGAATCTTTTTTTGTGCATGGCACAAAAGATTGTACAGCAGCTAACCTGGCTCCAACAAGCACAAACTCGCAGATAGGACTATCCACAATACACAAAACCGCCACAGCAAATAGACCCAAGGTAGACACCACCGGCAACAGCATACACATCACATCGATTCACCTACTGAACATCAGAAGACTGCTAACACTCAGTAACAGGACAAAACTCCCGCACTTACGGAAACACACCTAAAACTGGGCATAGAAGATGCGGAAATACACATACCACAGTATGTTGTACTACGGACCGACAGAAAAGAAAGGAGTCATGGAGGAGTTGCTATGTACATCCGTGAGGACCTCACACCCCAGGTCCTTTTGTCATACTCAAATTCATTGTGTGACACACTAATTGTACATATAAGGCAACTTGGTGCAGTTATATGTCCTACATATCGCCCTCCAGATGCCCCAAGCCATGTAGGCAAGTTTGAAGACTTCCTTATAAAAATAGAAGAAGTTCTAATCACATTAGAACAACACATAAGTGTACTTCTTAGGGTAGACTTCATTATACCCAATGTCAGATGGCCCGAGGGCCTTTCTATCCCAGGAATGACACGATGCGAACGAGGTCAGGCGAGGTCCCGCCTGAACCTCAGCAACACTCTGTACATGGAGCAAGTAATACTCCAACCAACCAGGGCAGGTAACACACTGGATCTCTGCTTCACAAATAATATTGATTTCATCCATAATGTGAAAGTGACACCAACACTACTCTCGGATCACAACATGGTAGAACTGACCATGTATGGGCCAAAGGAAAGCATGGACATGCAGCCTACAAGAAACTCTCAGAATCTTTCCAGCTTGAACTTCCATAAGGCAAACTGGAAACAAATTGTGAAAGAGATCCTCAAACAAAACTGGCCTGAACGTCCCTCCTCACCAGACATCGACACGAAACTTCAACAATTCATGTCTGTAATGCAAGCCATATGCTACAAATGTGTCCCAGAGAGAAAGGTCACTGTACACAAGAACAAAATCCCCAGAGAGAGGAAAATTCTAATGAGACGGCGAACAAAAGTTTCAAATCGCCTAAACAAACAAATTGAAAGCAGTGAAAAGTCCCGCCTGAAAATAAAACTGTTGGAAATTGAAAAATGTCTGCAACTCTCCCATGAACAAGAAGGAGCAGACAAAGAATCCTGGCTATAGATAACATAAAATCTAACCCCAGAGCTTTCTACAGGTATGCGAAGAAACAGCTACAGTGCACTGTAGGATAGGGCCACTCCTTGAAAAGGATTGCACACTCACAGGAAATCCAATGAGGATAAGTGAAATACTAAATGAGCAATTCAAGAGTATTTTCACTCCACCCCTAGCGCATTTTCAAGTCAGCTATCCAACTGACTTCTTTACCATTGCAGATATAAAATCAGAGGCAGCGATGATTGATTACATCAATATAAAGGAAGGCGATGTAATAAAGGCTATAGATGAAATGAAAACAAACTCAGCTACTGGCCCCGGTGGATTCCCAGCAATCCTTCTCAAAGTATGTAAGAGAGTCCTAGCAAGACCACTGCAGTTCCTCTTTCAGAGCTTCCTTTCAACTGGCAAACTTCCAAGAAAACTGAAGGAAGGTAAATTATGCCCTATTCATGAAGGAGGTTGCAGAGCGGAGGCCAAGAACTACAGACCTGTCTCTCTGACCTCACACATCAGCAAGGTCATGGAACGAATAATCAGAAGGAAACTAATCACCTTCCTTGAGGAAAATGACTTGCTGTCTGACACCCAACATGGTTTCCGACAGGAAGAATCTGCTTAACTCAGCTGCTACAACACTATGACTGGGTGCTGAAACGACTGTTCAACCACTCCAATGTGGAAGTCATATATCTCGACTTTGCAAAGGCCTTTAATAAAGTCGATCATGGAATGATATGTCACAAACTGCGTGATCTTGGCATAGCTGGAAAATTGGGAGAATGGCTTCATCACTATCTGAAGGATAGAAGTCATGTGGTAGTAGCCAATGGGGCCACCTCCAATAACACGCAAATAGTGAGCGGTGTTCCACAAGGCACTGTTTTGGGACCACTACTGTTCATAATGGCCCTCTCAGACATGCCCTCAGTCATGCAGAGAGCCACGATCACAAGTTATGCAGATGATACAAAAGTTTCACAGGCAATACAGAACCCTGAAGACACTATGCACATGCGATGTGAGCTGGACAAAATATACAAGTGGGCTGAAAACAATGACAATGCTGAAATGTTTCAAGCTTTATACTATCAGCATGCAAAACTACATGCAATACCCAATAGATACACGGGACCAGGAGGGATTGCAATCCCTGAGGCACAATCAGTGCGAGACCTGGGTATTTACACGAGTGATGATGCAACCTTTCATGTGCATGTTGCTAAATTGGCAATGAAATGTAGGCGGCTGACCGGATGGATTCTTAGAACCTTTAGAACAAGAGACGAGGAAACCATGATGGTCCTCTGGAGGACACTTGTCCTAAGCCACTTTGACTATTGCTCTCGGCTATGGTCACCATCCAGTGTCAAGTTAATCACTGAACTTGAGGCGTTTCAACGAAGCTACACAAAGAAGATAGCCACTGTGCAGCATATTAGCTAGTGGGAAAGACTCAAGAGATTAAGACTCTATTCCATAGAGCTTAGGCGAGAAAGATATGCCATAAGATACATCTGGAAGATCCTAGAAGGACTTGTCCCAAACTTTGGCATTGAGAGTTACACAAATGCTAGAACTGGGTGCCACTGCATGGTGCCAAGGACTCCAAATTTGCCATCAAGATGTAGGACAAGATACTGTGATAGCCTGGGCTTCAGAGGCCCACAGCTCTTCAATATCTTCCCGAAGAACCTAAGAGAACTGCATGGGGTGGATGCAGATGTCTTTAAAATAAAACTGGATCTCTTCCTGTCAGGTGTCCCAGATGAACCAACTTCGCGGCAGGAGGTGCAGATGAGGGCAGCTGCATCGAACACTCTCATGCACCAAATGGCAATTGCTAAAAAGCATTCGTGAAGTAAAATTATGTAGCAACACCAAATGGCGGTGCCCCAGCATGGCCACAGCTTGTGAGCTGAAAGTAGATAAAATAAAAATAGAAATAAAAATAAATCTATATATATTTGGATAGATAGATAGATAGATAGATAGATAGATAGATAGATAGATAGATAGATAGATAGATAGATAGATAGATAGATAGATGGATGGAAGATTATAATCTTTATTTTCCTTCAAGTTGTTTTCTTCCAATATTCTTTATTCTAAAAATATATCCTTGCAGTTTACCGCGAAAATGAAAATTCTCGCTTATGATATTCCCAACTGAAGTTGGCACATCAAGTTATATGTACATTTAGAGGCTCATAGGGCACAGCTGCGTTGATCATGGTATATTCCCTATGTTACCATACGTGAGAGTTATATTTCCACGTAAACCGCAGTGAAATGCCTTTAGTATTTCTATATGCTACTAGCATATTTGAACTCAGTTAAAAGTTCGTTTAATTACCACCACTGTTATAAACTTTATTTTCTGTATCTAGTGAGTCCGGGCTATCTCAGATCACAAATCACTCACCAGTATTCATCGATTCATTATAAACTACAGCTTTCTCTTAACTCCTGTTTATCTGTATGGTTTCATCTACTGAGTACCACATAACGCTACAGAAATACCCCTACAAGTCCTGCTATCAACACTGAGAATATCATTAACATTTACGCTATTTATCATAAGAAGAATCCTTTTTTCAACAGTAATCTTAATGAAATTTCATTTAGAGGTTAAAATATGTCACATATATTTGAACTGACAACACGTTCGTTTAATTCCCATCACCATTTCATACTACTAACACAGTAAATAGCTTAGATCGGAAGATCGGTGATCAGTGGTGTGTCTAATGATTTCTTATGAATCTACAGCTTTCTGTCACCTCAAGCGTACCTGTATTTCGTAACTTCTCATCAGAGTGGCATAACGACACAAAATTTCTGCAAAAAAGTCTAGAGAAGACGGCACAAGATGATATTGGAGTATGTACACCTTTCACCATAATCGAGAATTTTCATCTGCGATAAAATGTACTAATATTACATTTAGAATTTAAAATGTTTCAAAATTATTTGCACTAAAGATTGTTTCACAGTACAACGTCGCTTCAACACTTAGGAATACATACACATATATATATATATATATATGAATATATATATATATATATATAATATATATATATATATATATATAATATATATATATATATATATATATATATATAATATATATATATATACCACTATACACCCATACATACATACATACATATATATATATATATATATATATATATATATATATATATATATATAATAATAATAATAATAATAAATATTAGGGAATAAATCCAAATTTACAGGGAAAAATCAGATTTAGGATTGGATCCAATTTTATAGTAAAATATTATATTATATTAAATTAGAGACAAAACCACTATTATGCAAATCAAACAAAGAAAGACTTAAGCCAATACATAAAATAATTTATATAAATTTAGAAATTTAACAATTATAAATAACCACTACGATCGTTTCATGTCTTATCTCAGCACATCTTTGAGACATTCTTCAGGTGGTTTCAAAACCTTCTTAGCGAGTTTTAAACTATGAACTCATATATATATATGTATATATATGTATGTATATATAGTGGTATACTAAGTAAAGAGATATATACAGTACACTCTAATTAAACAACAAAAAGTTACTTTCTACAAAAAGAAACCTACAAAAACATGGTTTTGATTTCTTTGGATTTGACGCTCATTTTTACAGAATGTAAAGGAAATATTAAAACTTCATTCAGCTCGCAGCTGGTGCGTTGAATGAGAAGAATCCTTGTTGGATAATCTAGAGGAAGATAGAAGACATGTTCGTACCAGCAATTAACTGGTGAATACGGTATGTAAACGAGTCTCTAGCAGTACTTTCGCGAAATGCCACTTTACCGACTTGGAATATGCGGACGAAAACTAATGGTTAATTAAGTGACTTATAAACAATATCTTACGTTTCTCTTTTTATATGTGTGTGCATGCATATGTGTGTGTGTGTGTGTGTGTTTATAAGTGTTTTAAAGGGATGCACCTATTCATACGTTTCAGAACAATGATTTGATAACAGATATATAAAAATATAACCGGTTGTCTGTTTCAGCTTCTCTTTTTTTAAATTCCATAAATGCTCCATATATATACACTTTTGTTGTGGTAATACATAGCAATGGAATCCAATAGTCAAAAACTTATAAATCGTATATTTTTTAGTGCGCCTTATATTTTTGCAATACATTCAATTTGCAAAATTCACTTTGGAGAAATAGGCATGTGTTTAATAATTGCTTGTGTATAATAAGTAATTTAATACTAAATGAATGTCCATGAAAATCCCGGTATGTTGATAACAGTATAATACACCACAAGGTATCAAATCACACATGCATAGGACAATAGATGCTGCATCAATATTGCCATTCAGCTAGCTTCTGCAATACTTCGTACGTATCATTTTCTCGCTAAATCTGTGTATGTATGTGTGCTTTTTTAAAATCGAATAGCTACATTATTCTTGTCAATGTGCGTGTATTCTGCCGAATCTCCTCCAGAAATATATTTTTATTTGTATAAATGTAACTCTGTTTTTAATCGTGCATGTCTATTTAGACCTCATCATGCATATTTCCCTATGTCCATACAAAGACACAAAGACACATATATAGATATATAACCGGTCTATCTGTCTATTATGATATTTACTCTCGCTCTTCTACAAACGCGTGAGCGCACATGCAAGCAAAAGTACATATATATATATATATATATATATAGAAGGATAAGATCGTTATCGAAATACCAATCTTATCAGGTGGCCAGCCAGCATGGAAATAGAAGCCTTCAAAGGTAATGATTATTATTAAAATTATAATTTAGGGTATCCAAGAGATACCACTACGCTGGGAATAGCGGCCAAAGCCTGTCTCTAGAGTCAAGGTTTGGCTGTTATTTCCAGTGTGGTGGTATCTTTCAGATACCCTAAATTATAATATGTATGTATGTATGTATGTATGTATGTATGCATGCATGTATGTATATATGTATGTATGTATATGTATATATATATATATATATATATATATATATGTATATATATATGTATGTATGTATGTATGTTTGTATGTACATGTATGTATACATATTTGCATATTTCGCGCATCCATTTCAAAACGACTGTCAGTAGCTGTTACGAACATGTCCTCCATCTCACGCTAGATTATCCAACAAGGACTCTTATTCTATGCAACGTTTGCGGGCTGAATGAAGTATTAGGTTGTCTATGAGAAATGTTTAAAGATATATTTGTCCTTGCTTGGTCGCCAATCTTTGAAAACTGAAGGTATGTATGCACCAAGTATTTTCTGAAGTCAGCTTTTGTACTTCTCATAGAAGCTTATGTTTCGTATATTCCAATTTAGGTGATATTTTTGGGGACATCTGAGAATTAACAATTTGGTTGTGGTGATTCTCAATCAAAAAAGTTTACATAATAATGCCTAGCTGAATTAATTTTCCAGAGTGTGTCGCTGTAATTATAAAGCTAATTTCTACTAAATTAATATAATAAAATAAATGATTTAAAGCACCTAAACACCACCGCTTAAAACACTTGGAAATTAGATTGTTAAACATGATTTGGATAGCAATGTTTTTTCCCTATATCCTTACCCCCAGAAAATACGGAAGATGGCTAAGATTTCTTTCAAACTGACATAGATGAAGATACAACCAGCAACGTCTCATCCTTTGCTGATGACACCAGGATCATGAGACAAATCAAAGACGAGGTGGATACAGAGGCCTTACAAAAGGACCTGACCACCATATATAAATGGCAGGAAACAAACAACATGTTGTTCAATGATAAGAAGTTTGAACTAATTCGCTACGGAACAGATCAAGATCTGAAAAATACAACAAACTACAGAAACCCATCAGGACAACAAATAATGGAAAAACAGTATGTGAAAGATTTACGCATCCACATGGGAACCAGCCTAAAATTCATAGAACACCTTGACTCAGTCTGTCTTACTGCAAGAAAGTACAGCAGGTGGATCTTGCCCACCTTCAAATCAAGAGATACCTCAACAATGAAAACCCTCTGGAACAGTATGATACTTCCGAGGATTGACTACTGTTCTCAGTTGTGGTCACCAACAACAAAGGGCCAACTATCTAAGATGGAATCGCTCCAAAGAAATTTTACCTCATAATTCTCAGAAACGAGGGACCTGGACTATTGGCAAAGACTCAAAACCTTGAAGATGTACTCAATAGAAAGAAGATTTGAGCGATACCGAATTATATACATTTGGAAAATGATAGAGCAAAAGGTGCCAAACTTTGGTATCAAAACCTACCACTCACTGCGCCACGGAAGACGCTGCCAGCTGCCACCAATCAACAAAAAGGCTGGCCAGGCAGCAAAAACCCTGCGAGAGTCAAGTCTGTTGGTTCGAGGAGCACAACTATTCAACTCCATTCCGGTACATGTCAGAAATCTATCAGGATGCAGTGTGGAATCATTCAAATTGCAGCTGGATAGATACTTAAGCACCATTAGAGATGAACCCCATCTCCCAGGATATACACAACGAGCACAAACTGACTCAAACTCGCTCCTACACATGTCAAAATTAAACAGAGAATACAACCTGGCAACCACACCAGACTCTGAGGTGGAGTCTTCGACTTGGCCTGAGCATGGACTCAAACTCAAATGAAATGAAATGAAATGAAATTACATTTAATCAAACCACAAAAAAATCTTCTGAGCGGCTGTGATGCTCCCCACTACACCCGCTCATGACCAGAGTTGCACATACAGTGAGGCACTAAAGGCTATGTGCAAGTGGATAACGTCAAGCAACTGATGGGCAGAATATTTGCTATAACATTTTTTCTCCTTCATCATCTCAGGACTGAATCCGTCTCAAATGTAATGGAAAATAGGTCGGTTTCACATCATTGATGTCCCGATCACAAAATAGTGATTTTTTTTCATTTCTACATAGAAATAGGAAATAAAGATTTCCTACTGAAACGTAGTATAAGATTTGTCTGTAGAAAAATATGTCAATCGGTGACAAGTTTCGAAGATAGCTAACTATTGAAGTAAATACTCCAAAGTAAATATTTTTTCAAACATCACACAAAAATATTTACATTTAAATTTCTGGTAAGTATAATATATACAGATATACATACACACACACACACACATATATGTATACATATATCGTATATATATATATATATATATATATATATATATATATATATATATATATATGCATGTGTGTGTATGTATGTATGCATTCATATATTGTATATATATATGTGTGTGTGTATGTGTGTGTGTGTAAATATACACACATTGACATGTATATATATACGCGGGTATATACACAGGTAGAGATATATACATGCTTCTGTAAGATGACTTTATTTTCCATACGGAGGATAAGATATTATCGATCTAATCAAATTAGATGTTTTATTCTGAACTAATTATGTAATTAAACACATTCATACACGCATGAACATAAACTTGCTTATATATACTTGCAATATATAATATGTTTGCCTATGTAAGTCTCTCCCTCTCACTCCCTCTCTCTCCCTCTCTGTCACTCTCTCTCCCTCTCTGTCACTCTCTCTCTCTCTCTCTGCGTGTGTGTATGTATGTAAACATACATATGTACATACGTACATATATATACATATATATGTTCCATATATATAATAATATATGATGTTATCCTTATTAGCATTATTGCTATGATCATTATTGTTATTATTACTGTTGTTATTATTTTTATATCATTAATATGATCGATAATAAACCTCTGAACGAGGTATAAACAGTAACTGCACGACAATGTGAAGTATATTTGCCACCTCAATATGTCTAGCCACTAAGGGTGGGTGTTACTGTAGCTTGTAGCCCCAGGAGATCATCGCCTCCAGCTGGCTACAGGCAGGTATTACTGTAGCTTGTTGCCCCAGGAGATCATTGCCGCCAGCTGGCTACAGGCACACTTTCTGTGTGCCTGTAGCCAGCTGGAGGCGATGATCTCCCGGGGCTACAAGCTACAGTAACACCCACCCTTATTGGTTAGTCATATTGAGATGGCAAATATACCTCACGTTAATATGATCGTCTGTACCATTCTTCTTTTCTCCTTCTACTATTTAAAGGAAAAACCATTTCTACACAGAAAACAACATCATATTTTTAATATATTTCGTAAAAAATCATATAGCTCTCTATGCGTCGATATTCAGTGAAGCACATGCATACGTAAATACACATGCAGGTGTAAAAGCGCATGTATGCATAAATATACATGTACGTGTTTGTGTGTGTATTCATATATATATATATGTGTGTGTGTGTATATATATGTGTGTGAGTCTGTGTACGAATGCGTTCACACACACTCATACATAGAGTCACACACACACATATAAAACCAACTACCTATGCTATTTGACATATCCTTACAAGCATACAACATATATATATATATACATACGCACGTAAGGTGATACACACGCTTATGAAAACATGCGTTGGCATAATAAACACATTCGTCTGAAGCTATCAGTTCTATATTAACATAAATTACTCTTCAAAAGTCATGTTTTATTACATTAGTTTAGAAGTAAATAATTAATTAGTTGCAACTTCAAACATGAAATGCTAAAAGTTTCCGATGCTTAATTGCATTGAAGACTTATGAAAATCGCAAGATATGTGTTAGCTTTCATAAGTTAATTATGTTTTCACATATATGCCATCGTATTTTACTATCTATATTTTCGCTCTTTGTCCTTGTGGTTATGATCATCATCATCATCATCATCATTATTATTATGATTATTACTATTTCTACTTTTGTGTTCATTAATATTTTGTTGTGATCATTATTAGTATCAATGTTATTATCATTATTGTTATATTATTATTATTATTATTATTATTATTATTATTATTATTATTATTATTATTTATTATTATTATTATTATTATTATATTATTATTATCATTATTATTATCATTATTATTATTATTATTATTATTATTATTATTATCTTTATATCATTAACATCAACTTCTGTACCATTCTTTTTTCTCCTACTTTTTATTGTTCATCTTTTTTTACTTCTTCTTTTATTTCTTTTACTTCTTCTTCTTCTTCTTCTTCTTCTTCTTCTTACTACTACTAATACTACTATTATTATTATTATTATTATTATTATCTTCATTATTAGTGTAAGTATCATTTTCTTTTTTATATCAAATATGAAACAAAGAATTGTTGAAGATGAAGAAACGTTTGAAAGCGAAATTAATTGCGTTGCATATTTGGTCTTCTCTTTAAAGAATATGCTTTGGAATTCTTTAGAAATACAGCGTTGAATTTCATCGAATCGAGGTTTTGTATAATTCCAGTTCTTGGAGTATCTGTTGTAAAGATTACGCTTCAAAACTGCGATTAACGTGAACGAAGACCAAATAGAGAATTCAGAAACAATTGAGCACACAAGTTAATCCTTTGAACCATGTCGCATAAACATTACTTCTCTTCATTCTCTTCATAAGCCCTGGCAGAGAATAGGCTACAGCGATACCAATCATTGCAACTAGTATGTTTGTTAAATCTTTCATAATTCTGATACGTTCATGCGTAGAATAATTTGCGGTATTAAGCATGCTCCCCGACCACGCGGTCCCGAGTTCAGTCCCACTACGTGACACTTGCGCAGGTCTCCTCTACTATAGCATCGGCCCGACCAAAGCCATATGAGTGGATTTGGTAGACGGAAACTAAAAGAATCCACCGTATGTATAAGTGTGTGTGTGTGTGTGTGTGATTTCTGTCTCTATTTCTCAGCTCTCACCACTTGTGTTCGGCAAATATGACTGAAAGATTAAGTAAAACATGGAAAAACAAAGGTCTCGAGGTCGATTCGTCAGTCTAACCTCCTTCAGTGGGATGTCCAAGCATAGCCGCAGTCTCATAACAGACGCAATTAAAATATGAAGGATAATATATATAGTAATAATAATAATAATGATGATGATGATGATGATGATGATGATGATAATGATGATGATGATGATGATGATGATGACGACGATGACGATGACGATGACGTTGATGATGATGATGAAGAAGATAATCATTGGATAAGAATCGTTTCTCTTTATAGGTTCTACATTCGAGGTGATCTATTTCCAGATCTTAGTATTTTGACTGAACTCCGTTGTCATCTGTTGGTATTCGTTGGTACCGATTAGAAAGCAATTTGTTTTCTTGGTGATATCTCACAATTGTATCCGGCCAATTGGCTTTAATTTCTTTATCTCTGTGTACTGGCATATCCTAGAGTATAATTGCTTTCTCATTTTCTCTGACCTTTTCTGTGCCTAGACTGTTTTTATTCTGCTGTTATTCCATAGTGTTTATATAGCTACCAGGGTATATCAGTCCGGACTCTGTCGGGTCCGTGAATACAACCATCCTTAGCAAGGACTGGGCAGCCAGAGAAGATTTGGTTTCATATTTCTTCTCCATCTCAACATATCCTGCAGTTACGTGTTTTTGGTTGTTTCTGGTGGGGAGGCTTTGATCATGAGCTGCAATTAAAAATCCTTCAGTCTCTGCTTTGTGTCCTTGTCAGTCACTTTCGGGATTTTGCTATGTCTACTCATTTTTTGTTTATCTTAACTTAATATTTGCCATGAAGGGGCTTTTCTTGTAATCGTTCTATCGTGACCCGTTGCTGTTCCAGTTTTAGTTTAGATTTCAGTTGTTTTATAGCTTTTGTTTTTTCTTCTTTGTCATCATAGTTGTTAGGTACTATGCGTTATTTTCTGTAGTTCTCAGCTTCCGTAAAGACTGAAAACATGTTGTTGCTTTGTTCGTGTTTTGTATTAGTTTCTCTTGCTTGTGAAGTAGGTATTTTTGTAGTCCTATGCTGGTTATTTTGTAATAGTTTTCTAGCTGTATAAGGCCTGTGCCATTTTCGATACTTTGTATACGTAACCTTTTAATGTCAGATTTTTTTCAAACTTTATTATTATTATTATTATTATTATTATTATAATTATTATTATTATTGCTGTTGTTGTTGTTGTTGTTGTTGTTGTTGTTGTTGTTCTTGTTGTTGTTGTTTGATGATGATCATGATCATCATCATCGTCATCATCATAACCCTCCTCCCCCTCCTCCTCCTCATCATTATTATCATCATTATTAATATTATTATTAATATTATTATTATTATTATTATTATTATTATTATTATTATTATTATTATTATAATTATTATTATTATTATTTCTGTTATTTTTGTTGTTGCTCTTGGTCGTGGTGTTTTGCTGTACTCCTTTTATGAATCATGGCAGTAGAGTATATTTTTCATGTGTTGCCATAATGAGTCATTGCATATTTTTAATATCATTTGTGCTCAGGTATATCTGTACAGGTAATCTAATTCAGATTTCAGTGTGTTAATGTTATCACCATAGAATCTCTGATTGAAATCGTTGACAAGACTATCCGTTGTCCACAAACATTCTTTCGTTGATTCATATCTGCCACTTATAGCAAAGACGTATTTGTTGTTACATGGACCTCGTGTGATATATATTTCAGCTACACGACTCTTTCCATAAAGAGAAGGGAAACCAAGTATACAAGGAAGATATCCGTGACATATACGAAATATTTCAATTGACGGACATTCTTGAGCAAGGTGTAATTCATTATTATTTATTAGCAATCAATACGTCAAATAAAACAAGTTTCCACTAAATAGTAAACACTACAATATATGAAGGATATTATTTCAGTTATTGATTTGCTTTACCCTAAACCTTGTCTGAGCAGCTCACTGCGCAATTACAAACTGTGATCTTCATTTCTTTGACTCAGAAACAAAATTCCTAAGAATAAATTTGTTTTTCTTATGTTAAGGCGTTAGGGTTTATATTGGAAAAAGTCTAGTTAGTAATTAGGGAAGATTCCAAATTAACGATAACTTACAGAAAATGTTGCCTTGTATTCTTTTGGGTTCGATAACATATACTACCATTCAAGAAAATGGGTTGATGTAATTGACTAAACACTCCCCCAAATGTTGCTACCCCTGTGGCAACATTGACACACGTATTATTGTTAATATGTTGCACATATATAGATGAATATGTTTTATGATGCATAGTGGAGCACTTCAGTGTTTTATTATGCATACTGGAACAATCTTACGCAGAGGATATATTGTATATATTCAATATTCTTTGTTTTCAGTAATATAATTAATGAGAAGTTAATGCCGGAAAAATTAATTATTAATGGTTTTGTCAGTGAGGCTGCTGTTTTTGTTTTCTTCCATTGAGTTCTTTTAATGGATCTGTTAATAATACCAAAAGCAAACACTTCATATACTTATTCTAAGAGGAAACTTCATATTACTAAAGCAGAAATTAATCGTCGATGTTTGACTGCATTCATCCAGCACGAAATGCTTCAAATTGTAAGCAAGGAACGAGACAATGAACATAATAATATGCTACTATGGCACTTTAGAATTCCTCAACTTTTCATCTACAGTGCAATTTCAAACTTTCCTTAAGTCAGCATGCTCTGTCATCATCTGATCTTTATTTCTACATTAATTCGTGTACATTAATCATTTCCATTTCTTTCTTTAGCTTAAATTTTTTGCACATTACTATCATGGAACATCATCGAATATCGATTTAGTATAATGCTTATTTACTATTGATTTTTATTGTTTTCTATTTGCTGTATACTTTTCATTTCACATTTTCTTTTTTATCAGCAAGCATTTCGCATCTGCTTGCCTATCTCATAGACACTATCTCATTCCAGATTAAAATTTATTTTTCTATCGGTATTCTTGTATTTGAAAATTATCGAAAAAACACTTGCCATATCTAATCGATCCAAAAGATAATGCATTTATATTTTGCTGCAGGTTTTACATATCTCAGTATATAACTGCAGATAGATATTGGCATGTGCATGTGTGTGTGCGTGTATGCGTGTGTGTGTGTGTGTGTGTACATGACAATCTATGCGATTATGTGTCACAATACAGGTTTCTTTAACATTATCAATGCTTCGCTCACTCCTATCTCTCGTTCGTCTTCTCCCTTCCCTTTCATACTTCCCTCTGCATATACTTTCTCTTTCTTTCTCTTTCTTTTTCCATATATATAAGCACATGAATATATATGCGAGCATGTACGTATGTAGTGTATGTATATATGTATATATATATATATATATATATATATATATATATATATATATATAATATATAATATATATATATATTATATATATATATACATATCATACATACATATATATACATATACATACATACATATATATGAAAGCATGCATAATTCGTCATAAGGAGCTGAATAAAATTTTGATATGGACATGCAACATAAAAATATTTTAAACACTTACATGCAAACACACACATATATATATATATATATGTATATATATATATATATATATATATATAGTATATATATATATATATATATATAGAGAGAGAGAGAGAGGGAGAGATAGATAGATAGATAGATAATAGATAGAGAGATAGATAGATAGATAGATAGATAGATAGATAGATAGATAGATAGAGTGATAGAGAGATAGATAGATATATAGATAGATAGATAGAGATAGATAGATAGATAGATAGATAGATAGATAGATAGATAGATAGATAGATAGATAGATAGATAGATAGATAGATAGATTTGTGTGAGCGATTTCTTAATACTGGTCTTATATGTAATCAAAATGTAGCTGAAAAAGCACAATACAACATTAGAGTATGTAACATATTTTCCATAAATTGTATATATCCTTTTAATTTCTTTAACAGTACTCGTGTGTGTTGTGTGTGTGCATGTGTGTGTGTGCATGTGTGTGTGTGCATGTATGTGTGTTTGTGTGTGTGTGTGTGTCTGTGTGTACGTCCGGAGCTTGTTTGTTTATCCGTACCTGACGGGTTTGCGTAAATTTACCAACCACCAAATTATATCCTTGCGTTTTGCATAAATTTTAATCGAAAAATGTAATACACTAGATTGACCATTTTATGTTAAGATACCTTTAGAATTGTATAGGAACTTAGTGACTTTTATTAATTCTTTAATACCCCACTGGCCGGATAAATACGCATATATTTATTCTTTAATTGCCTCGATTTTTCGCTTCTAGTTGTAATTTACTTGTACTGTTCTGAATGAATCAATTCTCTCGTTTTTCTAGCCTTTACACATATTCTATCAAAAAGGTTCTGCAGTGGCTGCTTATTTCAGAGCAACCATCATTGATCCGCTTTTATTGTAATGTTTTTCAGGATAACATTGTTTAATTCATCCGAATATATGTAATGTGCTGTGCTGTCATTTTGGAATCATTTGGCCGCAGTGCTCATCCAATCCATCGACGAAGGAGTGTGTCCTTTCCTTGATCGTTATTATGCTGTGATTTTCTATGTCTTGTCGACCAGGTCTATATAAGTAGAAAGAAATATCGACTGGATGCGAATATTGATAGAAAAAATGCAACTGTTTAAATAATAACGCATGTCCTTTTGCAAAAATGCAACTCTTTATATAATAAGGCATGTCCTTTTGCGAAAATGCAACTGTTTAAATAATAACGCATGTCCTTTTGCGAAAATGCAACTGTTTATATAATAAGGCATGTCCTTTTGCAAAAATGCAACTCTTTATATAATAAGGCATTCCTTTTGCGAAAATGCAACTCTTTATATAATAAGGCATGTCCTTTTGCGAAAATGCAACTGTTTATATAATAAGGCATGTCCTTTTGCGAATATGTAATCATAGAAATTTTGTCTAGAAATGTACAGTATGTTCATGTGCGTACTTATATGCATATCTAAGTGCAACAAGTTACAGTTTCAAGAGTTGCTGGAGGATTCTCACAGCATCATTTACAAACCACTGCAAAAGACATTGGATATCACTCGCTGATACAATTTGATACTTCAAAGAGAAAAAGTAAAATTCAATACATCACGACTTGGTTAGTGATTCGAAATGCATATCCATATGATACATAGTCAAAAGCGTGTAACCTCTGCTTGGAAGAAACACTAGAAATAATATATGGCAATGATGAAATCTTTCTAAAATATAACTGTAGACGCAAAAGCTCATTCCTCGTATGTGGAAAAATGTGATATAAATCCTATATTCAATAAAACATGTAACCATAGGGCTTACCATGAATTAACGTTACATATGTTGCTACAGAACCCAGTTATATGATGAATATCACAGTACCATCATTATACATGAATAGATTTATCCCCAAATGTAGAAATAATAGGTCTGAACAAATCCAGCAGAACTACACCGTAGCTTTTAGTTATGTTTTGTTGTGTATATACATAAAATTCTGAATGAATGTTTATCTATAGGGGAAAAGAACTTACATAGGAGCGTATATATATATATATATATATATATACAACACACTAACAAACATTAACCACACACACACACACACACACAAACGGGCACTCATATACACACACCATCCTACCAAATTTTAAAAAACACACATTTACCCCACAATAGACCTTGGGACCAATCAAAAACAAACCCCCCGCACACACAAACACATGTATATATATACACACACACACAAAGACACACACACTCACACCATTCTGACCACCTTACAGGCACACATACACAACCGCACCATGCCAAATGCCAATCATACACATACCATACATACACACACACACAACACACAACAACAAGACAATCACACACACGGTTGACAAATGGAAACACATATACACAAACCATCCTACCAGGTTTTACAAACACACAGACGCATCTATTCACACCACATATGTATATACACACACACAAAAACATACACTCAAACCATTCTGACCTCTAAAGCCAATCCCCCAAATCATTGACGCTTGAAGAGGAGAAAAAAAGGAGAAATTCTTTTCAGTTCCACATTACTCCTCCTTCCCCCCACCCAAACACAACTACAGTCTCCCTTGAAATAGATTATATACTTTTATGTTAACATGGTTGACAGGTCTGTTTTAGTTTCTCTACTATTATAATGTAAACCTTTTTGAACTCATAATATTCTGTGCATGTATGCCAATATTCCACTGACTTTTTAATAATTCCTTTTGGAAATTATCTTGAGAATGTATATATTTGTTTTAATATATTTGTTGTAAAAGAACATCTTTTAAAATTGCATTTTCAAACCTTCTTTCGTATACAATTCCACTCGTGCGGTACCCTACAACTCCACTTTGTTATATATATACATATATATATATATATATATATATATATATATACACAAGAGCAATAAAGATTCAAGTTAATTTTAAAAAATTTACTTGAATATGGTACTTAACTTAGATGCACCAAAAAAAACTATATGATTTAACAATACAGTAATGTGGGGTGATTATAAGCGAGAAAGAAGCAACAAGAATGGATAGGTTTTTAGTACGATCGTTCATACAAGGACAGGTTTTATTAAAAGTTGCAAAGATTACAGCATATAAACGAGTCCCGTACTCATCAGCTAAAATACATGTAAGTTCTCTAGACATCCTAGTGTTTGAGGCTATACTCATGAAGTAATGTAGATAATTAAACAGATTTCTAAAGTTCATTAAAGTTCTTTAAAGATGATGTACAGTCTTATCACAGAATTTTAAAAAAAGTTTTGATAGCATCACAGAGAAGGTGACCTAATCCATATGAATTTCCATAGATATGATGAGGGATTATATACTCACAGAAGACAAATTTATCCATTGTTAATTACAACGAGGTGGGTCTCAATTCCTGCTTATTAGCATTACAGAGAGGGTGAATTAATCCTTTGTATATATGCACAGATTCCAATGGTGTAGATGTAAATTTCCAGAGAAATGGAGATGAATTTCATATTCACAGGCGATAAATTTTACAATGGTTGAACACAATGAGGTAGGTATCAATCCTTGTCATATGATTAGGTATTTGCCACATTAATCACATTACTGCTATTCACAAGAGGCTGTAGCTATTTAACTCTTAAAGGCTGAAGGGCTTACTAGATCGGCCAAGAATAGAGAAGGGAATAGAAGAGAAAAGAGAGAAAATAATGGAGGAGGGAGCAAAAAGGGGGGGGAAGGGGGACTAAAAGAGAAGAGAAAAGGAACAGAGAATAAGAAGAAGAAAAAGAAAAAAGAGAAAAGAGAAAGAAATAGGGAAAGAAGGGAAAAAAAGAAAAAGAAAAAAAGAGGGTTCTAGTTATACAGAAGAGTTAGTAGACTGTAAGTCTGGTTTTAATCAACAGGCATCTAGGAACTAGAGGAGAATATTATTCTTTGACCAGTAAACCGTTATTTATTGCTGTTGAAATCAGCTATGAGTTTAAAGAGAATCTAAAGAGATAACACAGTCAGGGGTTAAGGGGTCAGATGCTAAAATCACCAGAAAAATACATTAGGAAAATCTAAGTATAATCTTATCAAAAAGTCATTAAAAATTTACTTATTTGATTTATTCATTTTATTGTCTTAAGGAGTTGTCGTTATTATTCATACATTGACTGACTACAGGTCAAATCTTATAAGATCATTTACAAGGTGTTAGGGGATTGTCTATCATAATGAAGATAATCATATTATCACCGAGGGAATAGCCTTATTTATTTAATTATGAAATAGAATTATGGGGCTACAGTAACTAATTATAATTTATTAGAGTTATGCTATTTAAATTAGATTAAGTTAGGAATTAAAATTAAATATTACAATTAAGATTAAAATTAAGAATTTAAAAATTGTGAGTTTGAAATTAAATAAAGCCTCAATTAAGTAGCGAATAAGTACTATTCATTTCCCTGTTCTCAAAAAACTGATGCAGATATAAGGAAAAAGATAAAGATAACTGTAATGTGAGAACTCTTAGTTATCTACTTAAAGCAGTGCTATACTAGTAGAAATCAAGTTATATCTATCTATCTAGTTATGAATATTCCAATCATTTAAAATATTTTAAAGTCTTCAATTTAGCGTGGACACAAACTTGACCTAGTTCGATATGGTTATTCAATAAGTTTCTATGTTTACTATGCTTTAGAATTTCGTACGTCTCCATGGAGCATAGTTGACAACCAACCCTACTATTTTTATACGGGATTGCTCTCCTAACTATTTCCCAATTAAGGGTATAATTTTTATTATTATTTTTGAGTTCCCAGATTTTGTTTGAAAGTGTGGTGGTACCAGCTTTATGACGTAATTTAAAAGTCGAGATGTGATTTCTAACTCTGGCTAAAAAATTAATTGTACAGCCAATGTAAAAATATTTGTTATTCTCCGTGGATATGGTACATTTATAGATTACATTATTTTCCCTACATAGACCAGGTGCCGGGCATTTTGATTTTATTCTACACTTACACACAGGAGGAACAACTTCAGGCCTTGGGTTATTCCTGGGTAGATGTTTAAGGTTCCTATTATTTTGATTATCATTTCTATAGTTGGTGCTGATATATTTTTTAAAATTCTGTGATAAGACTGTACATCATCTTTAAAGAACTTTAATGAACTTTAGAAATCTGTTTAATTATCTACATTACTTCATGAGTATAGCCTCAAACACTAGGATGTCTAGAGAACTTACATGTATTTTAGCTGATGAGTACGGGACTCGTTTATATGCTGTAATCTTTGCAACTTTTAATAAAACCTGTCCTTGTATGAAACGATCGTACTAAAAACCTATCCATTCTTGTTGTCTTTCTCGCGTATATATATATATATATTATATATATATATATAATATATATATATATATATATATATATATATATATATATATATATGTATGTATGTGTATGTATATATCAATGTATGTACATGTGCGTGTCTTTGGTCTTATATATATACTCACCTGATGACATGCATGATATGGAATAAATCCTGCTCATTCAATCATCTTGTACAACAATTCATTTGTGTAAACTCTGCAGCCAATACCTATTTCATTACTACCCACAAGGGGCTAAACTCAGAGAAGACACACAAGGACAGACAAACGGATTAAGTCGATTATATCGACCCCAGTGCGTAACTGGAACTTATTTTATCGACCCCGAAAGATGAAAGGTGGTGCTATTAAGGTAGACATGGCCTGGACCAATCTCTGGTCGAAATATATCTAAGTTTATCTAAGTCTAAGTTTATATATATAAACGCACACGTGTCTGTGTATGTATGTGTATAAGTGTGTATTTATCCACGCAGCATATACATGAATATACCCGTACGTACAATGGTGCGTACGAGTTAATCTTCTTGGTTTAATGACCTCTGTTAATGACTGGTAGGACAATTGTGATGAGACCCTGTAACAACCACATGTAAGTTTACAAGCAGACAAATCGAAGTATGCAAGTAGAGAGGATTTGTATCCCGCTGTGATAACGAACTGACCACACGCCAATGATTTCCTTCCAAATATAATGTTGACATACAATAAGTAGGTGATATTCTCCAGTCTATATATCTATTGTAATATAATTTTAGGGTGTGCAACCATCTTTTTGAAGCCGAGACATGTGCTTGCTTAAGAATGGAGTGAATGAGGGGTTTGCTTATTCTATATGTTTAATTTTTTTATTTCCATTATTCTAGAATGTGACCGTGGTAGGGTTTACATTTTTTTTTTAATTACCGTGTTGCTCTTGTATTATGAATGCTAAAAATAAAGTATAAAAAACATGGGAGAATCTGAAGACGATCCGGATGTGTTTATCGCCCCTACTCACCTGATGACATGCATGATATGGAATAAATCCTGCTCATTCAATCATCTTGTACAACAATTCATTTGTGTAAACTCTGCAGCCAATACCTATTTCATTACTACCCACAAGGGGCTAAACTTGGAAGACACACAAGGACAGACAAACTGATTAAGTCGATTATATCGACCCCAGTGCGTAACTGGAACTTATTTTATCGACCCCGAAAGATGAAAGGCAAAGTCGACCTCGGCGGAATTTGAACTCAGAACGTAACGGCAGACGAAATACTGCTAAGCATTTCGCCCGGCGTGCTAACGATTCTGCCAGCTCGCCGCCTGGTGGCCAATACCGTTTCTCCGCTTTTATATTTGCATCTTCATTTATATTTTACTTGTTTCTGTCATTTAATTGCAGTATTTCATCACATGAATCAACCCCACTAATTTTATTTTAAGCCTATTACTTATTCTATCATTTCTGTAGCTGAACCGCCAAGTTATGGTGACACTAACACACCAATTATGAAGCGGTTTAGGATAACCACACACACATTCGTTCAGATGCACTCGCCGCCTGACACTATACTAGAAAACACTTGCCTAAGATGCCAAGCCCTGGGACTATACCCGGAACCCTATCGTTGGCAAGGAGACTTCTTATCACATAGCCACCTGGAAACAAATTTTATCTGATAATATATCGGTATCACTAAATATTCTTCAATTTATATAATGCTATTTCTAACTTACAATCGAGACATTAAAATAAAATCGGACTCCATTTATTATATATCTCGGTTTGACTCTGAGCCTAATTCTGTCACTCTCTCTCTCTCTCTCACTCTCTCTCTCACTCTCTCTCTCTCTCTCTCTCTCTCCTCTCTCTCTCTCAACCTATCTACCTCTACCATTATCTATTCCTCTATCACGTTTTTTTTCTATCTTTCACTATCTTTCCATCTCTGGAACGTTAGTTATTTATCTCTTACACTCTCCCCATCGTTCTATTGATCTAGCTAGCAGCAATTCTAATCATTGATTTTCACATACCTATCGCTCTACCTACGAATACGTCTCCGTCTCAGTATGAGACGAACATTTACGTACACATATAACTATTCATATTCACTTATTAAACACACGTCATGAATATACACCCAATCTCTCACCACACATACATAACTTTATTGCTCTCTCTCTCTCTCTCTCCCTCTTTC
>NC_043004.1:67322320-67329820 GCF_006345805.1 Octopus sinensis
TCCGATCACATTGTTCGTTCCGCTTTGTTCTCGAATTATCACGTCACATATCTCTCAGAATACTATTCCTAGCATGAATCTTTCCATTATCCTTTGCATCGTAGCCAGTCGATTATCTATCCGATTAGTAGTAGTCCACATCTCATTTGCGTATAAGAGATTCGGTGGTATTGAAGACATAACTCTGACAAGTATGATATTGTCTACTATTATTTTGAACACATCATTTTTTTTAGCTAAATGCCTTCCATCCTGCCCTTAATGACTTTTGAGTTTTCAGCACCCATATCTCGGAGACAATTCACGTTGGGTTCTAAGTAGAGATACTCTTTTGCCTCTTCGATTTCATCGCTGCCAAGGTCAATTCACCCCAGCTCAATCCTTCCACATATATTCTGTTCACTTGCGGTTCATTTTGAGATCTACTGTTAAGCTCTCAGTCTCCTGCCCTGCCTGCACGGTTTAAAACTTCTCTATGTACCGCTAGGTACATTTCCATCTGCGAATCTCAGCTGTTTTAGATTCACGTTATAGATGAACACGCCTCTTGTCCTTCAAATGTTCATGATGACCATTTCTAGGCATGCGGTAAAGAGCTTTGGATATATAGTATATCCTTGCTTGACATTTTTCTCTATTTCTGAAACAAATCCACGGATATTGTTCTACTGCTATTGATTTTGTTTAACACCAGATCACATTCATTCTAATAGATCTGTTATTGCAATGCTGGATTATACTGCAATTAAATGCATTCTTGCTCAGAGATGAATTTAGGTTTCAGTCGTCTGAATCATCCGGAATTCTTATAAACATTTCCAAATTTTGTTGATAATTTCTGAAGGCCGATGTCTTTTAGAGTATAAAGTAATATAAATAAATATTTGGAATTAGAATTCATTAAGGGATTTCTTTTCTTTCGTACAACAGCAGGAAGCAATATAAAGGAAGTTTGGGTCCTATTTAGATCTGACTATATATAGGCTTCTTTGTTATTATATATCTTGATGGATTATCTAGTTATGAAGTAAAAAACAATTTTGCATGTGTGGAATATAACTCAATCAATGGTTTTAAGGTGCAAATAGACTTTCATGTCAGCATTTTATGATTAAGTTTTTGATAAGGTCGTCGAACTGGCAGAATTGTTAGTACACCGGATTAAATGCTTGGTGATAATTCTTGTGCATCTTTACGTTCTGATCTCCAATTCCGCCAAGGTCGGCTTTGCCTTTACCCATTTCTGTGGCGATAAAATACATACCAATCAAGTCCCTTCCTCCCAAAACAGCTAAACTTAGGCCACAATTGAAACCAGTATACAAAGAAAATTATATGGTAGAACTTATAAATTATAAAATGCTAGATCAATGGTAGAACATATAAATTATGAAATGCTAGATCATTAATAATCAAGGACATTATTACAGAGTGTAATTATTACGATTCTACAAGATTATATTTCATAGAAATAATTGTGCGTGGGTACGGGACGCAAATGTCGGTGTTCATGTAATCTTGCATCACTGACATTTCTCAAATAATAAATGTTTCCTTAAGACTCCACCTTTTCATACAAGAGAATATTTCATCAATGAATCTTTGCATGACCACCATATCTTAGACCTAAACTACATTTTGTTCTTCTAAAGCACAAAAGTTTCCAATGAGAAATTCTGTGGAGTTATTGAAGAATACGAAATGGAATGAAAAGAATTCTTTCAAAAACTAATTAACCGTTCATTGTAAATTTGTAAGTTATATTCTTGAATATATTGACATTGTTTCCTGGTCAATTGAAATTCGTTAATTTCTTCACACATGTAAAACTTCAAGACCAATGACGTCGCATTCAAATGCTAAGACATGAAGAAGCTTTTAAATTGTATTGATTCATTGGAATTTATGCACACGAGGCATTGTAACAGTTTTCCGTGTGATTGACATCGAAAATTTCTTCACAGTGTAAGACAAATGGCAATGATTGTGAGAATTCTTTAACACCAGGGAAAAACTGAGTCAGTATGATAATGACCAATGTTTTCCAACTGTGACCATCCCGTCTTATTTCACAAATCGATAAATTCATTATAAAACTTGTCATCTCTTAACATTACAAATAGCCATTTAATTATATAGAAAAGGTAACAACATACATACACACAGAGATATTTTATAAATATTTGTTGAATTGACCTAATCCGGCAAAAAGTACTACATCGTTGCTTCTACCAATAGATGAACAGAAATGATTCGGAACAAACAAAGGAAAATCTTCACCACAAGCACCTAATGCATCTTTTTGCGTAAAGCTTCTCGACATAGGGTACTTCTTATACTTATCAGTAAATCACGCCCAAATTATGTATAATAGTTATTTTTCGTACCTAAGTCATCTTCTGAATATTGCAAAATTGACGGGTCCTTTCTAGGAGACGACTGAAATTTTGAAAATTAATAGCGTCAAAATATGAGGTTTTTGTTTCCGTATTACATCCTCTTGCAATCTTTAACGATCGGAATTTATGATAACTCAAAGGTGCTTCTATCGATTTTTATTGAGAAATTTTCATTTAAAAAACTGGATAGAATTTTCGGCATACATGATTTGCCATGGTGTGATAGATAACAATATTGCTTTCTAAAAGGCATTAATATCAACTTTCTTAGATAATAACTTGTAATAACATTAACAGCCTCTGTTATGTACCTCTGTTCGTACATACGTGACTAAAGTCATATAACTACCAGAAGACTTATAGTCGCATGTACATGTACGGCATGTTTCTGTGCATGAAATCATATATATTAATGTTTAATCTAAATAGAACCTTACTAAAACCTCAGTGACTCATGACTTTGTTACATAGTTTCAGATATTTTTTTTTAATTGTTGTCACACTGCTTACCTATTTTAATTGTTTGCTTTTAAACTCAGTTATAATACAAGCGATCGAGCTTTGTGTAGAAAATATCCGAGTAAATGTTTGTCCTGCATAAATAATTAGCTGAAATAATTATCCTACTCTTTTACTTGTTTCAGTCATTTAACTGCGGCCATGCTAGAGCACCACCTTTAGTCGAAGAAATCGACCCCAGAACTATTCTTTGCAAGCCTAGTACTTATTCCATCGGTCTCTTTTGTGGAACCGCTAAGTTACGGGCACGTAAACACACTAGCATAGGTTGTCAAGCGATGTTGAGGGATAAACACAGACACACAAGCATATACACATATACATACATACATATATATACATATATACGACGGGCTTCTTTCAGTTTCCGTCTACCAAATCCATTCACAAGATTTGGTCGGCCCGAGGCTATAGTAGAAGATACTTGCCCAAGGTGCCACGCAGTGGGACTGAAACCGGAACCATGTGGTTGGTAAGGAAGTTACTTACCACACGGCAAGGAAATACAGGCAAACATCCAAATTGAGGCCTTCTTGCGAGAGTAACATTTGTCTAATATTTGTCTAATTTTTCATTAGACTTTTGCATTCTGAAGCATATTTTCTGTATATTTTAAATTAGGCTTCGTAAGTGGTCAAGTTTTAAATGTAAGCCACAGAATTGTTCTTCTAAGGCGGAAAATTCTTCGATGAGGCATTCTATGTATTTTTAGCAACATATATAAACACGAATTTCAATATATGTTTGTGTGTGTACGCGCGTGCGCGAGTGTGTGTATGTGTGTGTGTGTGTGTGTGTGTGTGTGTGTGTGTGTGTGTAAGTATGTGTGTGTGCGCGTTTGACTATTTTTTTGAGAATTCTGGCCCAACCTATATGTTGAAACCAATATTGTTATATTTTAAAAGACTTAATTGTTAGAGCCCATGTATTCATCCTCAAGATATTTTTCATTACAATAATCTGTACATATTCCAAAACAATTATTCTTTTTGAAAGGTACAGACAAGTGCACACACGCACACACACACACACACACACATGTATATACACAGACAGACAAACAGACAAACAGACAGACAGACAGACAGACAGACAGACAGATAGATAGATAGATAGATAGATAGATAGATAGATAGATAGATAGATAGATAGATAGATAGATAGATAGATAGATAGATAATGAATGAGTAATGATGCTCGGAGAATTATATTTAAAAACAGCCATACAAAATTAATTGTAGGTGTTATTGAAATAGGATATTAAACAAGGAAATATTTGGAGTATATTGAGTAGAGATATTGGCTGATTCCGTTAGAATACACACTAGAACATGTTTAAGTATAATATGTGGTATTTTGAATCAATACTACCAAACTATAATATTTTAAATAGAATTTTAAATGAGCACTAATAATCATTCTAATGAATTTTGATGTAAATTTGTTGTTAGTGTAATCGAGAATAAAACATTTAATCAATATGAAAGGTTTCCAGAAATTTGATCTAAATTAAATTTTGTTAATTAAATCAATTAATTTTTTCAAGAAAGGTTATAAATAAAGAAATGATTTATTAATTCTTAAAATGTCAATGAAGTACGTCTGGTATATTTCTGCGAACGTTTTCAATGAACCAATGAAGAAGATACTATTCAGTATCTATTAATAGCAGTAACGTCTCCCTCAGTCGCACGACCAATGTTATAATATGAACTACACGTTGCTTAATATACTCCTCGATATTTCTTAGCTAATATACTCCTAGGTAGATAATAACTTGTGAACATGACTAAAATATATTCTGCGTGCGTGTTTGTCCGTTTGTTTACCATAAGTAAACGTGGGATTAAATAACGATAAATGTATAGTTAACGATTGAGTCCTTACATAGTCACATATCCTGTTCTACACGATTGGAAATGTTTTCCTGACGGTATCAGAAGATGAGATGCTCCTAGCTGGAATACTTTAGTTCACATGTTTGATTAATCCAGGCTAACCATAATAATGAGATAAATTATAAAGAAGAAATTCCAAATCAAATATAACTCAAAAACTGAGAAAACTTCTATTAACTTAATCTGACACGCAAAAAATCAACATTAGTCTCTTCGAAAATATATATAACTGGCTATTCTAAATTATTTCCCGTCACTCATCTCTATTAAGATTATGCAAATTACCCAGGTCATAAAAGCGTTCCATTCATTTGATATATAAGTCTAAGTCCCTCGGCTACTGGAGATAAATTGTGAAAATTGTCGCGTTGAGACAAAAATATTTGTACATGATTCTCCACTTATCACCAGGCAGTAATGTTTGTACGTATCTTAAACGTCATGTCACTTTTGGAAAATCTTGATTCTTGTATTTATCTCTCCCTCTCTTTAGCGCTGATCTGAATTATCATTTCCTTGAGGTGGAGTCAATTTTAATATAATACATTGACGAATTTATGACGTGTATTTGTCTATTGTCTCAGTGAAATCATTGCCAACTGTCTTGAATGACCACTGAAACATATATTGACAAAAAATTTGTTAGAATGGTTCTGGCAAGATTGTATACAACATCACAGCTTACGATAGTCAGTGACATACAAAAAGAGAAAAATATTCGATAGAAATTAACAAATCGCCCAATGTTATTAAATGCTTAGCAAAGGAAGAGCATGTTAGATAAGAACGTGTAAATATAAAAACGAAGATAAATTGTGTGTAGCTAAGCCAAGTTTTGTGACCGTGAATTTCTAATGTAGGGGAGCATGATCATGCGTATCATGACTCGATAGCACTTATTAACTCATTGAATCTTTGAGAAAATATATTGTATCATATATGTAGGCTTGACAACTATCTCCGTGTTGAAATTGCTATGCAAAAATGTTTAATGCGTGCATATTATATAATACAATCAAATACATATAATATATGTATATATACATATATATATATATATATATATTATATATATATATATATATATATATATATATATATATAATATTATATATATATGTGTGTGTGTGTGTGTGTGTGTATGTATCTCTCTCTCTCTCTATTTATATATATATATATATATATTAATCAATTTAGGGTAGCAAGAAATTCAATAGAAATTATTTTGCCACCAGCGGTCTAGCGAGAAGAGGAAATAGTCAGAGACTATTAATAAATTCAACAACAATTGAGGAACGGCTACAATAGGCCGTTCGACCCACTAGAAATAGCAGCCAGGGCTCCAACCGCAAATAGTAGTAATTCCGAAATCAGAGGAAAAATTAAAAAAACATTTACCCTGTTCTTCTTTAGACAATGCATTGTTTCGGCGTTTTTTAATGGTAAACCAGCCTGATTAAATTAAATTAAACTTAATCAAGTCTATCTTCCAAAAGGCCAACGCGCTCATCAGTAAAGGAGCCAGAAGGGACAGAAATTACTCGAGGCAGCTACCTTCATGCCTCGGTAATATCTGACCTAAAATTTTCAAAATCATCGTACTCGCGCCAACTTATCGGCAGCAAATATAAACTGCTGATTCAATTTCGGAATTAATCAGAAAATTATCAATTAATCAACTTAGGGTAGCAAAAAATTCAATATAACAGGGTAAATGTTTTTTTAATTTTTCCTCTGATTTCGGAATTACTACTATTTTCGGTTGGAGCCCTGGCTGCTATTTCTAGTGGGTCGAACGGCCTATTGTAGCCGTTCCTCAATTGTTGTTGAATTTATTAATAGTCTCTGACTATTTCCTCTTTCTCACTAGACCGCTGGTGGCAAAATAATTTCTATTGAATTTTTTGCTACCCTAAATTGATTAATTGATAATTTTCTGATTAATTCCGAAATTGAATCGGCAGTTTATATTTGCTGCCGGTAAGTTGGCGCGAGTACGATGATTTTGAAAATTTTAGGTCAGATATTATCGAGGCATGAAGGTAGCTGCCTCGTGTAATTTCTGTCCCTTCTGGCTCCTTTACTGATGAGCGCGTTGGCCTTTTGGAAGATTGACTTGTATATATATATATATATATCAGTTAATTAAAGTTAAAACATGATATGGTTTTCACGTTCTTTTATTATTGTATTTTAAAAAGGTTAGAATGTTAAACATTAAAAAACTATTTTGTAACGTTAATAAAATTCAATAAGCGCTTTCATACGTTCGTAGTAATCATCAAATCATCAAATTTCAAAATGTATATAACTGACAGATGAGATCTTCACAAATGTAGTAAAATGATTGACTTCTTTTTTATCCCTCTTGAAATCTCCGACAAGCTGAAGCTTTCGAAGTTTTCTCAGTGATAAAACCATTACATGTAATCTGCATGCTAACTGGTTAAAATAAAGGCGGGATCTATGCCAGTAGCCCCCGTGTGCCCGGCAAACCGTAACTTTAAGCTTTCTGCGGATTGGTCAAAATGGTATTCGAAAAATTCAGCTAGTTGTAGCCTTCTAAGAGGTACAAAAAGGATGCAGTTAGTCACTTCACTGTCATTTAAATACAATTTGAAATATAATGATTACTATGAACGTATGAAAGCGCCGATTGAACTTTATGTACATTACAAAATATT
>NC_043004.1:67332320-67354820 GCF_006345805.1 Octopus sinensis
CGTTTTGTGATAGATATCAGCTACGTACATTAACATGGGAGTATGCTATTTGGAATCAAACAGAGCTTAGAAATACCTTAGAAATATATGATATAAATGGACTCAAATATGCCTTAGAAATACCTAAGAAGTATACAATACAACTGAGATAAACGTGGTCCGTTATTTTCGTGTGGTTATGCAAGCCATAGAAAACATCTGGTGTTTCTTCATTCCATCATAAAATAGGCACTATTTAGCTAGGAGGTATACAAACTTGGACATAAAATGATGATTATTATATATATATATATATATATATATGTAATGTATATACTGAACTTATATACATATATATATATATATTATATATATATATATATATATAATATATATATATATATATATATATTATATATATATATATATATATATATTGTTAGATAGATATGTATGTATATAACGGAACGCATATATATATATATAAATATATATATATATATATATATATACTATTATATTCTAGCAAATTGTATATGTGGGTGTGAGCTTGCATGTATGTACGTATGTGGGTGTTTGTATGTAAGTATCTATTTACGTATGTAATATGTCATCAGTAAAAAAAAAAACACATAAAAACATGAATAGTTTCGAGATGAAATCTCACCATAGAAAGAAGATTGAGAAAGATAAACACACATACACACACACATACAAAAAAATAATAATAATAAGTACACCAGAAAAATTAAAATAAAGTATAAAAATATATACGAGATACAAAGAAACCCTATATATTTTGTTGCTGTAACGAAAGAAAAAAAAAAACTCTTCGACGAGATATCATAATAGCCGCATAATCTTGCACTAACCTTTTCCTACAGAACATTATACAGATGTATAGTATTGACTGGTAACGAAGTATAGGCTTAAAAGGTTTTGCAGATTTGCTTTGCATACGTGGAATCGACCATTAAATAAAAGAATAATGGACATTTTTGCTCCAGAAGACATCAATATCATTTTATAGAAATTTATGCGGCTAAAATCAATACGACGCCATTGTGTAGCCCCCGAACCAAATGGATCTGGACTCTTTGCAAGGTGTTGCCGTAATGATATATCTTATAATTCATGCACAACAACTAATAAGTCGCATTTGATTTTTGTCTATGAATAACGTATATATATGTATGTATGTGTATATACTAGTGCGTGTATCTGCAGTGGACCGTATGTGTTTATGTATCTAATACATTTTAATGTATATGTGTGTATGCATGTAACGTTCATGCACACACACACACACACACACACACACACACACACAGACACACACACACACACACCACACACACATATATATATATATATATATATATATATATATATATATATATATACACATATACGAACATACATATGTGTGTGAGCGTTTGGGTTCGGGAATTGTACTCATGTCTTCTGGAGCCCAAAGATGTCCCTTATTTATTTGGCTGGCTAATATGACTATTACCCCGCTTTCAAAGGTGCAGTTGTCACAATCTGAGTTACGCGGAATCTCCCTGAGTATTACGTTCATGGTACGCGTGGCTCTGGACTGCTGAGTCACGTGCACGTTAATCTCACGAGGACGCTGTTCTGTTAATCGATTCAACTGGAACACACCATAGTTAGCGACGGAGATCCAGTTACTACTATATATATATATATGTGTGTGTATGTGTGTGTGTGTGTATGTGTGTGTATGTGTGTGTGTATGTCTTTCACTCTCCGCAGACACAACAATTCAGAGATACATAGATATATAGATTGATTTAACTTTTCATTTGTTTCAGTTTATGAACTGTGGCCATGATTAGGCGCTATCTTGAAGGGGTTTGTCGAACAGATCGTCACCTATACGTAATTTTGTCTCTAACCCAGGTACTTATACTTTTTGCAGCAACCCTCCATTGGGGAGCGTCATAAAACCGACTCCAGTTATCGAACGAAGGAGAGGAATGAATACAAAGCACAACACACGCTATCGACACGCTATCCCTGCCTGGAAAAACACCGAAGCTCAGACAAACCCAAATTACAATAGTAATAATAATAATAATAATAATAATAATAATAATAATAATAATAATAATAATAATAATAATAATAATAATAATAATGAAGAAAAACATCCAGATTACATATACATTTTTAGTTTATATGAGTAGTTAAAAGACATTACATGAAATACATACCAGTGATATTCTGGTGTTCTTTAGAGAAGTTATAACATATTTACTAATAGCGGTCGCCGATTTGCTGCCTATTCTAAATATTTTGATATCCATTACCAGACCAGTTTTCATGTATATTTAAATTCACCGATGTACCATAGCTGTAATATTGGTTACTATTATAGGCCTCTAATTTTGGGGTCGGAGTCCTTGTCGATTACATTGATCCAGTTCTTAGTAAGCTCGACCCTGACGGGATGGAAAGCAAAGACAGTCGAAATGCCAAGAGGCATTTTGTCCAGGGTGCAAAATGTTTTGCCATTTTGCCACTTTAAAGCGAAGGCTGTAATAGTACAAGTCGGCGTAGGGCGGTGAGACGGTAGAATCATTAGCCACGCCTGTTAAAGTGCCTGACGGGATTTCGTCATTCTTTGCGTTCTAAGTTTTACTTCCGCCGACGTTGCCTTTGCCTTTAATAATTTCGGTATCGATAAAAAAATTAAAAAACTACCAGGTAGGCACTGGAAGCAAAGTAATGGGTTCACTTTTTTCTCGAAATTGGTAGTCGTGAGCCAGAATGTGAAAAGAATATTACAGGTAGATATTTGTGTTGGTAGCATTATGAATGACGCTACTGCGATGGTTGATTGTTGCTGCAAGTGGAATGCAAGATACTCATGATTACGTTGATGACAATAACCATGACGACGATGATGGCGATGACGGTGCAGCTGCTGGACTTGGTGATTCTGCTTCCGGTCATTGTTGTGCTTGATGTTGGTGATGTATTATCACGATGTAGGTAACAAAAGCAATAATGATGACGACGACGACGACGACGATGATGATGATGACGATGATGACGATGATGATGATGTTTGGCGATGACGGTTCTGCTGCTGGTATTGGTGATGCTGATGCTGGTCATTGTTGTTGTAGTTGATGTTGGTGATCCGTTGGTGATGTTGGTGATCTGTAACGAAAACAATAATGATGACCACGACGACTACGACGACGATGATGATGATGAAGAAGATGATGATGATGATGATGATGATGATGACGATAATGAGCATGAAGATGATAATGATGATGATGATGATGATGATGATGATGATGATGATGATGGTGATGATGATGAAGACGCTCTTGATGTTGGGTGTTGCTACTGCTTATAATAATGATGATGATAGCGATAAATACACCAAAATGTTGATGAATGTGTTGATGAGGTTAACGATGATGATGCTGATGGTGATGATGAGGAGGAGGAGCAGGAGGAGGAGGAGGTGGAGGAGGATTGTGATGATGGGAGCAGCTAGAGAAGCAACGCATAAGAAGTGGAAGAAGCGACGACGACGACAAAATGGAGTTGAAGATGATGATGATGATGATGATGATTATGCTAATGATAATTTTAGTGGATTTCATAGAGATAAGGATGATGATGATGATGATGATGGGTATAATAACGATGACTACGGCAATACTGATGATATACATTTTTAATTTGGCTGCATCTAATGAAAGTAGTCGATGTAGTTTGGCAGGTTAATTGAAGGGATGATTGCATTTAAATATCGACTAAATTTTTCTAAGACATGACAGTTGGGGCAGATGTCATTAATCATCACATACACACACACACACACACATACACACACACACACACATATATACACAACAATATACTTAACATACAAGTACACATATTGGCGCATAATATAAATGCGTAAGTAAGCTCACGTTGGGTTTCTGACATTGACACGTACACAAAGGCCAACATAAAGACACAGAACGCACCGTGGAATGTATCTAGAGGTAAGTAAACAGTAAACACACCGGTATACATGTATATACGTGCCTTTATAAGTGTTGGCAAATGCTTACCTGCATATATACACACATGCATACACAAACGCATGCATACACAGTCACAGACACACACATATGAATACATATACATGCATATATCTTATGTATATATATATACACACACACATTCATGTATATATAAATATTTATGAGTATATATATACATACATATATATGCATATATATATATATATATATATATATATATATATATATACATATACATATATGCATACATACATATATATATATATATATATATTCACGTTCACACCTATATATGAGGATATATGAACGCCTATATATCCTCATATATATATGAACGTGAATATATATATATATATTCACGTTCACACATATATATGAAGATATATATATATATATATATATATATATATATATATATACGTCTATATGTTCACAGACAAAGACACAGACATACACATGTGTACAGACACATACACTCACGCACAAATACGCCGATTGGCAGAATGTTGGTGAAAGAGTGACCGCTATGTATGTAAACCTCGCGCTCCTACATACTTCATTCTGCTGCCATGGGTGTTCTTGTCTATGTGAGTGCGTTTACCTATTTGCGTGAGGGTCTGAAACAGTGTTTATATGAGTGTGAGTCTAACACTGTGTGTTTCTAAGTGTGTATGATTCTTGATTCAATAGCAGCGTGTCACCGGAAACACAATTACAACAATAACGAAAAACAATAAAGATAAAATCTTGTAACATCTCTTATATAATGTGTTGCCAATTCAATCTAATGCGAGGTGCTAAATATTTTGCTATAAATTAACTCCGTTCTAATACACATGCATACATGATTGTCTATATTATACACAAAGTTACATATGGAGAAACACACACACAAATACATACGACTCTTTCGATGAGGGGAAACCTGAAAGTAATGTATAAGTTCCAATTTGAGATATCTCGGCAACGAATTAATAACCATAAACTCTATTCTTTTAGAGAGGATATATGGACATGTGAGTATGTTTGTGTGTGAGTGTGTGGGGAAGTGGGTGCGTGCGTTTGTGTCCCTGTAGTCTATAACTACGATCACTTACCTAATTACATTTTAGTAGTCGTTCGCACTGCTGGAGTTTGCAGCCAAATTTCCTTTAGATATACACTACCGTCTTAAGTAAGTGGGATTCTATGTAATGTAGAATAAGTTCTTAATACACATGAAAATAATGCAAAATGTGCTAAACAACCACATTCATATTGTCATCTGTTTGTTACTATGGACTTAAGGCAGCGAGCTGGCAGAAACTTTGGCACGCCGGGCGAAATGCTCAGCGGTATTTCGTCTGCGAATACGTTCTGTGTACAAATTTCACCGAAGTCGACTTTACCTTTCATCCTTTCGGGGTCGATAAATTAAGGACCAGTTACCCAGTGGGGTCGATATAATCGACTTAATCCGTTTGTCTGTCCTTGTTTGTCAAGAAATAGGTATTTTGTCTGCCGTTACGTTCTGAGTTCAAATTCCGCCAGGGTCGACTTTGCCTTTCATTTTTCGGGGTCGATAAATTAAGTTCCAATTACGCATTGGAGTCGATGTTATTGTCTTAATCCCTTTGTCTGTTCTTGTTTGTCCCCTCCATGTTTAGATCCTCGTGGGCAATAAAGAAATAAGAAACTATGGAATTTTGCACTTTTCTTCATTCATTGTCATCTTTGCAAGTTTGTATTATAATTCTTGACATGTATACACTGTAGCACTTTCTTCCGGTAACTCTAGAATGCGACTATGTTGAGATTTAGGCTAGGCTTTATAGTTTAAGCCCATGTTTAACTTTCACCTTGTTCAAATTTACGTGGAGTGTTTTCAATCGAAGGTTTTAAAATGATGTCAAGTCTTACTCGATTTTGGACTGATGTCACTGTTTATTACGTCTTATTGGCTGATATCATTATGACGAACTATATACTTCCAGCTTTGCACCCATGATGATATCAGTTGTGACGACGTCTTTCATTATTCCACGAATGACTTCAATTCTGATGACGTCTTTGAGTATTCCACCAATGATTTCAATTGTGAAGACGTCTTTGAGTATTCGGCTGTAGACATGCCCAAGCTTTCTTAAGAGTTCCTGTATCAGGAGAGAAAGCAAACAGTTTTGGAAGTTCTACATAACATTTCTGGGAATGTTACTGTCGTGAAATACCGTTATATCTCGAAACTAATCCAAACGAAAAGAGTTCAGCTGACGCTACTGGTGTGTCTATTGTGTCTATGATTTATTGTATTAAAAAAAAATCAATACATTTCTTATGTTACTGACCTGGTGATCAGCAAGGTTTTCAAAATGTAGTAACAGAATTCGACTGTCGAACCATTCTGTTACTACCTTAACAATGCGTGTTACTACCTTGACAATGCAGAATGACATGTTATTGGAGAAGATAGATTCCATTTCACTATGAGTTCATCAACAAAATATACTGAAGATATTGATTAAATCTTGATCCATATAATTTTTTGCTGGGGTGGCCAACTAGGTTATAGTTTCTACAGGCCAAAGTAAAGCAGCTGAGTGATCCTTGGAAAGCCTCTCAGGTGTGCAATATAGAGGTATGTTATCTACAATCAATCTTTCTATGATCTGTGTTTTTACCTTAATTCGGTTTCTGTTTTATTTTTTCTCTCGAATAAACCCATAGTTTAACAATTCGTCGGGTTTAATATTTGTCGAAAGAAATACGTCACCGTATGATAACATGATAATTGAGCAACAACTGTACGAAAAGAAGGATATTGAAATTTCAGGGTGCAAGAAGGGATCCCTTCATCATTCCTACGAGAATCTTGGAGATGTGATGTCATTTTGGGTTGAATCTTAGAAGTTTATACTAAATCTAAATAACCTAAATAAACATTATGGTTCTTAAGAGTTGGTCAAAATGTCACGTTCTTCTGATAAACACAAAAACATTTCTCAGATCGATTAACAGAATATAGACTGAGTGTATTTTCTTCGGTATATATAGAAGTTATCTAATGGAGAATATCACATCGACTGTTGAAATTTCGCTTCAGAATCCACATTTTGATCGTTGGAGAAAAGGTGAACAGCAACCAATTCATTCCTGTTGAGTATCATACGAGCCAAAATATTGAGATTGTTCTTTAAGATATTGGATTAGTACATAGAAACATTAGGCGGCGATGTGACAGAATCGTTAGCACGCTGGGTAAAATGCTTAGTGACATTTCGTCCGTCTTCACGTTCTGAGTTCAAATTCCGCCGAAGTTGACTATGACATTCATTTATTTCGAGTCGATAGAATAATTATTAGTTGAACACTGGAGTTCAGTAAACCCTCACACAAAATTGACTTCTAAATTATTTCAACGATTTCGGAAATATAAAAAGTGGACTTCAATGTGAATCACACTCTAAACGTAAAGAATGGTAGCTAAACAGGCACTTATGGAAAGAAATAGTATTTAGCTCCTCTACTTTTCTTTTCGTGGTTTTTGTTCTTGTAATAGGTTCATTTATATATACAACCAATAAATATTAATATCACTGTCATATGTGCGTGAGCGTGGATGTGTGTACTTATATATATATATGTGTGTGTGTGTGTGTGTGTGTGTGTGTGTGTGTTTGTGTGTGTGTGTCTGTTTGTATGTGTGTGTGCGTGTGTGTGTGTGTATGTATCAACTAACACCAATATATTATTTAAAGAATGAAAAAATAACGTAAACATCTATATAAATATTTATCTATATATGTGCGCTAAAAAATGTAAATGGGAAATATAAAGATAATCTGGAATTCTATATTGTAATATCATAAAGATAATTAGATAGAATAAACAAGGCAAAAATAAATATCGTGAGGATTAATAACAATGTACAATGGTTTTAAAAGAAAAGAAAATCGAAACTGAAGTAGGAAGAATTATTTGCATACAAAAGGACGAAACTATAATATTTGGTTTTTATATGTGATGAGAACATAATTCAATGAAAAGGATTGGAGGAAGTCAAACCATATGAAACAGATTAAAACAGCGTTAGTAAAAATCAGTTCCACACCAGTAAAATCAAATATTCTGCTGTTTCTAAATTCTATTGATAGCCCGAAGTAAGGGTGTCATGGAATCAGATTATCCGGTGCGGCCGCTTGGGCTCTGGCAATTTGCAGATGTGACTGCACATTGAATATGTTTTGGCGTTTGTAACCTTTGAAACTAAAGGTAAACACACTGGAACACACGAACATTTGCAGAACTCTGCGCACACACAAAGATTGAAAGGGTGACAGAGACGAGGAAGGAAAGAAGGAAATAAAGATAATACAATTCCTAACTTAGATATGGTAGGCATAAACTCTCACATTTTCTCATATATAGAAAAAAGAAATATTCTCACTCATAAAAACATACAAAACGAAAACGATAGAGAGAGAAAGACGAAGGGACACCAAAGAAGTGAGTCAAAACGGATGTGACAAAACAACAGGATTTCAATGTAATCCTTTAATGTTTGTGTCACACTCAGTCATCTCACGTAACATCAGATGTTCTTTCTATATTGTATGTAGCGCAGAATGTTGCACCTACACAGAGTATGTCCCTGATTTAGAGATTTCTTCCCCATTATAACTTATTGTTTTGGGAAACTCGCTGCTATAGGCATATAGACAGTGTGTAGCAAGTATAGGGAAAAACAATGGACAGAATACAATAAAGAACAATAGCAATCTATTAGCCCCGAGAGTTACCCACTTTTTCCCACATATCGAAGTTACGAGGAAGTTCGATAATCTGATAGTTTCTGTATAGATAACAGACAGCGACTAGAGTTGCTCCAAATGGGAATAAAAATCCAAATTAAGGGAATGAAACAGGTAAAATGCATGCACCTTATATTTCTTAGCTCGCTGAAGCTCTTCGTATAATAGTTATGCAACAATCTATGCTGATCGTAGCTAATCAAGACTGATCTCATTGCGTATCGTCTTAAGCAAATGTCATTTTACTTCGGTCTCAAGAAGATGGATCACTTGTGAGAAAATTAGGTACACAGAAACTTTGTGGCAGCCCATTCGACTAATATGTAAGTCTGATGGAACCTTGTCACCCAATGTGTCATGGTTGTGCTTCCTGGAAAATGTCATTATGGGTACAAGTGTATGTAGAATGCTGAGCCATTAATAAGCAACAATTCCAGTTGGTTTAGCAACTGATTCCTTACCGTTGGAAATTTCAGTCCATCCGTTTATCTACACACACATATACATCTATGTGCATAAACGCGCGTGTGTGTGTGTATACATATATATATATATATATATATATATATATATATTATATATAATATATATATATATTATATATATATAATATATATATATATATATATAGATATATATATATATATATATATATATATATTATATATATTTATACATATATATTATATATATATATATATAATATATATGTATAAGTATATATATGTATCTGTAGATGTATATCGATATATATATATACACATATATGTATGTATATATATATGTGTGTGTGTATGTATATTTGTGTATATATATATATATGTATGTATATATATTATACACATATATCTTATATATATATATACATACATACATACACATATTTGTGCATATATATGTATATATTATATATATATCTTTCTTATATATACATACATATATATATATATTTACATATATATATATACATATATATATATATATATGCATACATATACATAGAGACTGAGAGAGAGAGAGAGAGAGAAAGAAGGCAAGCATTGGAGAAAGAAAGGGAGAGGGATATATGGTTTTGGAGAGTTAAACTCGATAATGAAGTGAGCCGGAAGCTGACGTTGGCTCTAGAGTTGCGCTAAGGAGATGGAATGTTAGCTAATTAGGTACGCATAATGACAATTATGTAATATCATTGAATAATCGATTGAATGAAACTAGAACGATTCTGTTCGTTATTCTATGTATCCTGAAAGCATGAAAGGTCACGAAGCCTTTGGCTGCCTTTGAACTCTGAACATACGGTTTCTCCACTCTCTTCAAATATCGCAATTAATAATATTTCCATTGAAGAGACATAAGTATAAGTAGTGAAGAAGTACGCATTCACATAATGTTTCACTTTTCCCATCCCATCACCAGCATCCATGGTAGTTGTTAAGAAGTCTTATGTATGATTATCTACGTCATAAATATTCCATGGGAAATGGGACTAATTTGACTCTAGTTTCTAGTGTGGTCAAACATGACACAAAAATACACACACACACACACACACACACACACCACACACACACACACACACACACACACAAATGCATATATGATATACTTCTTCACTTTCTATGTTTTTTTAACTCTACTCGTATATTGAAATTATTTTCTGTACTGCTGGGATCTCTATTCCGTTATACTCACAACTGTGGTTAGTAGCCTTAGACATTCCGAGCAATACAATAACTAGCAGTTCACCCAGTGTGACTGTTGGTCAAGCCAAATCTCATCTAAATATCACTGAACCATGTAAGTTATCAAACTTTACATACTCTTCCCACCCACATCTGATATAAAAGCAGTAACTTCTTTTGTTTAGCACAAGGCCACTATTTGTAAGACGATTGGGTCAGTTGGTTCAGTTGACCCCTGTAAATTACTAGGTACATTACCCAAGTGAGGTAACAGACACTAACAGAGTGAGTAAATGAACCAGTATGTAAACAACTGTGTTTATACATATATATATATATATATATATATATATATATATATATATATATAGATAGATAGATAGATAGATAGATAGATAGATAGATAGATAGATAGATAGATAGATAGATAGATAGATAGATAGATAGATAGATAGATATAGATATATATACGGGTGTGTGTGGTTGTATATATATATTATATATTAATAAAAGGAATTCCCACCTTGTCTGATTTTCACGTTTTATTTACAATCTTATAATGATATAAGATAATATAATATAATAAAATAGAATAAAATAATAGAATGTTAAATGTTCATTCTGATTGAACTAGTACTTTCATGCATTAAATTCTGCAATCTTCAGGTTCATGTAGTAGTGGTGACAGTCATGCTTCACAATTTTTGACTGTAGTGAGATGATTGAATCTGTGCCTTAAATACACCTGTGTGGGCTCCAGATTGCTAGGTTTTGCAAACTGTTTTCTGACCTATCAGTGTGTAGTATAACTCAATTACTTAAGCTGATTGGTTGGTTGAGCTGATTGGTTTAGGCGTCACGCTTTGTTGGACATGTCAAGAGTCCTGTATCTTAACCCTGGCCGAGGCAGCAATTGTTGGGTTATTTTTAGAAATGTTGTAAATAGCCTTTGTCAGAGATTTTTATATTTTCATATTTCAATTGCCATCATCATCATAATTGTCAGCACCTTAATAATTTGTTGCTGGTGGTGATGGTGGTGGCAATAGAACTTTTAACCCTAAATAAGATAATTTTCCTGCTATCTAAGTATTATTATTATTGCTTATTTAGCTTGGGTTCGAATTTATCAATAAAATTATTTTCTCTGATTTTCCTCTCGATTTCACTTGGGTTGTGTAATTTGTAGAATGGAAATATTATATATATTTTCCGACCACGTGTTGCTAGGTGGTTACCCAAATGTATCTTCCCGACCTCTGGGTCTCTAATCTGTTGTCGGTGTACGCGTGAGCGTTCTGATAGTGCATTTCCCGTCTGACCTACATATATTTCTTCACAATTCGGGCATTTGATGCAGTAAAATAAATTTTTGCTTTTGCAGTTCATATTCACGTTTGTGAATATTTTCCCGGTTTTTGTGTTTATATATTGGCCGGTATGTATGAATTGGCATGTGCCACAGCGGCTATCATCTCATTTAGATACAGTGAATGTTTGGTCTTTGTTGCTAAGGTAAAATTTTGCCTTTGTTAGTATATTGAAAAGGCATGGAAGAGATACGTTGACGACTGCTTCATAATCTGGACAGAATCTCTAAATACCCTGGAAGAGTTCAATATCCTCCTGAACAACCTACACCGATCTCTCCAATTTACCAATGAGATGAGTAGTATCAAATTACCATTCCTAGATATAATGGTAATTAAAAAAGACACCACCATCACCACAGATATATACTATAAACACACAGCAGCACATCAATACCTAAATGCAACCAGGCATTTTGCGATACTTTTAAAAACAGAAACCCACCATAACTACGTATGCGTGTGCGTGTGTGCATGTGTATGTGTGTGTGCGTGTGTGTTAAATAAAATAACACAACAAAGCCAGGCAGTGTTAAATTTCTAGGAACTTTATAAAAAAAAGGTAGTCTTGCAGCTGTTTCAGGGATATAAAAGATGTAAAAGAAGTTATTTTGGAAAGGGAGAGATGTAAGAAGTATATAGGGAAATATAAGAATTATAATATATATGTTGGATATTGAAGTTGCTATTTCATTATCCAATGAATGTGCCGTGTAGAATGGATAAAGAGGCATCTTCATGGTATGTAAAATCCGATAGGAGTTCATATTTTGTGATTTATAAATGGATAGTGTGCAGATATTAATTCTATGTGGTGTTCATTGAAAGGGATCTTGTAGAATAAATAAAATTTTGAAAATATACTGGTGGGAGGTGAGGAATAGAGGGAAGAGATTAGAAAAGGATAGATGAGAATGTGAAAAGGAAGAAAAATGGTGTTGGTCAAAAAGATTATGGGAAGAAAAACAAGAAACAAAGAAAAATATAGAGAAAAGGAAAAAGAGAGTGCTAGGTGGTGGTCAAGATATTGTGAGGGTGGGGGAGGAGAGCTATCAGTAGATAAAAGGAACATGAGGCGGGATAGAAGGAAGAGATAAGAATGTAAAGAAGGAACATGTGTGAGAAGTGCTGGGGGTGAGGTGATATGTTTGAAAAGGCAATAAGGTGGGGGGATAAAGAAGGTGGTGCGGAGGGGGTACTAGAGGCGCTAATCGTGAATTATTCTGACTACCTCCTTCTTCTTAACCCCCCCACACACAGACACACGGACACAGACACACATACACATACATACACACATACATATATTTACATGTATTCATGTGTGTATGTGTGTTCGTGTGTGTTTATATAAGCACAAACACACTCACATTTATTGCTTTCATTCTGTGAATCTGAGAGAACGAGAATTAAAACTTAAAACTCAAAATATGGGCAGTATGTTTATTACAAACTACCCATATGGAATATGGGTATATGTTTATTACATATAAAATTGATGTCAGATTTAATAGTCATTTTCAGCGTTGTGAATGTCCCCGCACAGGTTTCTCCTCTGCTCGTACAGTCAGCAACGATTTCACTCGTATATCTGTTATGTCCAAACAATCAGTAGTATATAGGTAAGTTGGTTTTTATTCGTTGCATGTTAACTCATTTCGCAGTTCTCTGGTAGTGAGAGAAATACCTCTACAGCCAGTTGTATGTCCGGATCGTCAGAGATTTATTATACAAGTGGTCACCAGAAAATATTTGTCACCTGAAAATATTTGAAAATATATTTACAAGAAACACAATGGGATAAGGGATCCACTGTTAAAAGGATCAACCCAGTTAGAGCTATCTTGAAATGACATGTACACTGAAAAATTCAGAGATGTTGGTAAACATGCGTTAAATTTATTGAGAGTAAAGCAAGTTTCAGATCTCTTTAAAGTATATCTTATATTTCTCATATTTCTTCTTTAGAGGCTTCAGTCATTTCACTGTGACCAATACAGATTTTAGTCCAAGATATCGCACACAGGATTGATTTTTTTTCAGCTCAGCATCTATTCTATCTATTTTGCCGAACCGCCAAGTTACGGCAACTTAAACACAGCACCACCGGCTGTCATGCGTTGGTTGGGGCAAATACAGACACAAAGCCATACACACATTTGATCATATATATATATATATATATATATATATATATATATATATATATATATATATATATATATATATATATATATATATAAAATAATATGTTACAATTACTCAATGGTCAAGATAAAACTCTGAGTTTCAGATGCCGAAGTGGAAATTCACAAAACCATCTCTTCTATATATATCATGGACTTCTTTAACGTTTCATCTTCCAAATCCACTCACAAGGCTTTGGTCGGCCTGAGATTGTAATAGAAGACATTCGTCCACGGTGTGACACGGTGGGTATAAACCAGGAACCATGAGGTTGGGAACCAAGCTTTATACCACACAACCATTCCTGCACCATATATGAAGGGGCAGATCAGTTCGATGGAAGACAGGAAGTATACAATCAGGTTGATCCAAGGCACACTTTCTTAATTTTCTGAGCCGATACCAAATTTGCCTTCTATATTTCTGTACTCGAAGACAAAGTTCTTATACGGTACAGAATTTGATATTCTCTGTGTCTTCTCCCTACCCTCGGAATTAATCACCTATGTGCAATCTTCAGCCAATAAATATTACTCTATTTTATGAAGCGTATTCTTCGTATTTTGTTAAAATTTTAAGGTGTGTTGTAGGAATTTTGGCTATTATTTTTACTATACCGAGCAGTCATTTTGAGGCTTCCTCATTACCGGAGAAATATCTCGATATGTGATACTCGGTCGAAGATTCAACTTCGTCACAATTACGCATCTCATCAATTCTAAACATCAAAGTACCATGCAACTTCCTCTCTAAAATCGGTTTCTTTTGTTCCCTTCTGTAAATTTGCGTTTTATTTTATATTGTTTTTCTTCTGCAGTGTAAAGGAGAAAAACGCCTCTACTAAGTTAAAGGCTGGTTTACCTTCAGTCAAGTCATCTTTACTTGACGTAATGCCTGACAACACATAACTTCGTACACTGCATTCTATTGTTTCATTTTCCATTCTTTTTGCATTCTTTCATAAACGATAAATTTTAATTCAATTTTTTTTCCTGAGTATTTGTTTGCATTTTAATATAATCTATCGATTTTTAGTTTGATTCCAGTTTTTTTAAAAGATCTTTTTGTATTTAGGAATGAATTGAATCATTTAAATATTTTCAGAAAAACCTGGAATATTGGTAATTAAGATTATTTGAAATTACATTAAGTCACCATATGTTGAATATCAACAGCTTGCTCTTCTAATACTTGGTACATTTCATTTCACTTTTCTTGCCATTTATGTTTTCTTCTTGACGTTGTTATTAATTATATTTCATTATTTTAATTCTTATATTCTTTATTTTATTCCCATTCATTGATTTAATGTTTATCTCACAACTTCTATCCCCCTTTCTTCCCCCTTAAATGTGTTTAATATCTTTTTGTGATTTATCTCTCATGTTTTTGTTTCTACGTATTTGTAGTCTCTTTATTTTTTTTGTATCGCTGTGTTCTGTCTTTCAGATTATTATTTTCTCTTTTATAATTTTCTATATGTTTTAATAGATTTAGTTATTTTCGTTTTTTTTTTTTTTCTAAATTTTAAATTACAGTTCTAAATTACGAGAGAAAATGCCATCTACTTTGCTAGGCGTGACATTTACAGTTTTACTGAGCTACTTTAACAAACTATTACCTCAAATATGGCTATTTGTGTTCGTTGTAAATGTAATATTAGCAACATTAAAACACCAGCGATAATTTACAAACATTGTACAGAAATATGATGCGTGCGGCAGAAATTTTGAGTAAAGCATGCCTATATATTGACACATGAACCTACTCAATGTCGTATATATACATACATATGTGTGTATATATATATATATATATATATATATAGTGGGTAAATCCCGTGCACTTTATAAAGCAACGTTGAGGATGCTAAGGACGACTATATTGATTATTGATAGGTGATCGAATACCAGCAACAAGGAGGTATTGGTCTTACTTATAAAAGACGATATTAGAAATAAACTTACACATTTGATGCCAACTTCCCCAACATTAAGTTAAAAACTTGCATCAAAATAAATTCATTTTAATTAATGTTGCAAGCGCTAGCTTAAGAATGAAAACTTATTTTATCAAATTTTCCGTTATTTTCAACAATTATTGAAACAGAAAAGTTTTAACAGAAATTTGGTAAGAAAACGTTTAAGCTATATTCACTTCACCATTCTAGAGATGCATGAAATTAAAATGAAAGACAGCGTAATTGTTTGAAGTGCAACTAGACACATACAAACAATATTGCTTTTAAATATCTGACCTAATGTAGATGATATACGCAGGTAAGAGAACTGCTAGAAATAAATTCTAAATATCCCGCGCATCGCCAATTATAGTTTAAATAAAAGAGATCTCTTGGATAAAGTTATAATCGATACACAGTTTCTAAATTAGTAAAGTGAGATATACAAGCATAGTACGATTGCAATGATTGTAAATGAAAACAATATTTCAACTGACTTCATTTTGTTTTATTTAGCAGTGCTTACGCTGAGTTAAACAACGATAACTTCAAAACAACAACTTGCAAAATAAAGATGAATATTATCTGGTATACCTAGCATTTTCTCACTCATTCTCTTTCTGATTATTTGCTGCAAGAAGGATAGACTTGATGCTGACTGCGTCAATAACGTCGATGTTAATGATGATGATGTTATAGGCTGTTGTGCGTTAGAAATGGCGGTCATATCAAAATTTCACAAATCTGATAAATCAGTTTGGTTATCTGCTATGAACTGTTACATGTCATTTTCTTGCACACAATGCAAGATTAATGACCAGTTCAAGCATGCGCATGAACTAATGTTAGGATGTATAAATTTGAAAAAAAATTATTCACCTATTTCTTCGATATTCTAGTATTCTCTATGAACTAGTGATGGCGCTTTTACGTACGTAACCCCACCTTTTTTGCAAGAAATAACATCCAAATATTAGTAAAATAAACGCCGATTGTATAACAAAAAGGAGAATTTAAATTTACATTGTAACCTTTTCTGTGTCATGTCACATTAAAATTCGATTGCCTTGGGTATCTTCTGAAGTCAGCCTGAACAAGTGGTATTTATGTGTAAGTAAGAGCAACAATGATAGCAACTTCAAAACTGGAAAACCAACAATGTAAGTTATAGAAAGCGAACTAGCAACGACCACAGGAGCTACCACAAGGGGAATAACTGCAACATCACTACATTAACGATAATAGCAACAACAACAATATTGTTAACTGCTAAAACAGGGACAAATAACAACAACAACATTGGAAAATTACTATTAGAATCAAGAGCATCAACAATATCAGAAATAATAACAACCAGAGCAATAGAGGCAATATCGTCATCGGCAACAGAACTAAAATTAACAGACAGAACAACAACAACAACGGCAATAACGATAGATTCATTTGGCACTGCTACAAATATGTATAACGTTGATGGGGAGAAGTCTGACTATGTAAAAACAATTTCGAATTCAGCTCACCATGTAAATACGACGGTCACACCAGAAAGAGATATGAGAAGAGCACTCGGCAATCACGAGGTCAAACTGGATATGTGTCTCTTTAGAGAGCCTTATTTGGACACGAGCCACATAATGGAATTATATTGACGAAGTCTGTGAAGATTCTCATCGAATTAAATGTATAACGAATGACATATGTTTATGTGGTCAGTTAGATATAAGCGTATGTATGTGTGTGAGTGAATTTGTGCGTGTTAGTGTGTTTGTGTATGAGTGTCTGTGTGTGTGCGCGTGTCTGCGTGTGTGAGTATGCTTGTGTGTGAGATTGTGTCTGTGTCTGGGAGTGTATCTGTGTGTGTGAGTGTGTGTAGCTGTATGTCAGCTAGAAAAAAAACTACAAAGACGAATAAAGCTGCTAGTAATTTAGGAAGAATGACAGCAATTTTGAAGGGAGACGATTAATTATTGTTGTCAAGGCGTGATATAGTCGTCGATAACATAAAAGCATTGTATATCATAACAAAAGCACATACAGAGCGCAAACCTCTACCAAGGCAACACCAGCATCCTCTCAACGATTAGCCAGAGCTGATTTTTAAAATGAGAATATCTGAAATAAACTCGACTGTTCTTACCAGCGAGGATACTAAAAATGAACCCGAGCGCTCTCAAAGATTAAGTAAAAAATACGGGGAAAATAATCCAAAATCCTTATCCGGTATTTGATGGTAGTCATGGCATGTGGAAGTGGCTGTTGAAAATTTAGTAACAGTAATAAATAGTTTATCCTTATCTAATACAAGCCAAAGTTAACAAATTCACCATTCAAAATAGTTACAGCGTGAAGGGAGGTAATTGACGTAAGATCAAAATCATGTAAAGTAATATAAATTTAATAAATCATCCAGAATCTTTGTCCGGTACCAGATCGATACCAAAATCTAATCAGTTCTTGCCGGTCATGGGGCCAATAATCTGTGAAAGTTTCATCCGAATCCATCCAGTAGTACTTACGATATCTTGTCCAGGGACAAACTAACAAACTAATAAACACGGCTGAAAACAATACCTCCGCCTTCGCTTTGTGAAGATTTTGTAAAGCAGGGACAAGATCTGAAATTTAGACAAGAGGATACATGCATGCCAGAAAGCGTAGTAATACTTCACTGGTATTTACTTTTATATGTCAAGAAAGGGCAAGAGGCAAAATTGACCTTGGTTTGATGTCCACCAAAAATGACACGAAGAAGAATTTCGCAAAAAGGTACTACACAATCAGTTCCATGCAGCCACAACCGAAGTTGCTAGAAAATATAGGTGTGGTTGGCTGAAGAAAGGAACACTAAAAAAGAGACCGAGAGCTTTGGTTACGAACTGAAGGGTAGACGTTTTGAACGAATAGGTCTGTAATAGAGTAGATGAAACCATTGCATCTGTAATAGAGTAGATGAAACCATTGCCCATATCAGAACGAATGTACTGGATTTTCACAAACCCACTGCAAGCTGTGGCGACACGATCACATAGCAAACGTGCTACCTTGGAGACTGTGCGAAAGGTGGGGACTAGAGGACAGGAAGAGGTGATATGATAACAAAATGCAGAGAGTGACGCAGTCGTCGACTAACAAAATCATCTGGGATTTTCCAATCCAAACAGATCAGGTGCTAGAGCATAACATACCGGATCTGGAGGTGATTGACAAATTGTACCACATGTGCTATGTAGTTGCATGCACCTTTGACCCACGAATAGTTAAGAAGAAAGGCGAAACAAGTATATAATTTCAACCTTCTTAAGTACAAAATAACCCATCTACAGAAAATGAAGAATGCGTCAATTATTGTTGGATCCTTGGGAACACTATAGAAGGTATCAAGTGGAATACAAAGGAAACTGAAATAGAGTACCCAGTAGAAGTGTTAGAAAAGCTTTTGCCTCTTTGGCACGCCCAGAATAATCAGAAAAATGAGATCGTTGAAACGGACAGTTCCATAGGTTGCAGATAGCAAATCTGCTACGCATGGAACAATACAGGAGTTCCAATAAAGCCTGTGATAAAAATACGTTCCTATAACAATAATTATAATCATGTCTAGTATAGGCACGAAGCACAACATTTTGTCGATTTTTTACATCCCAATTCCCAATTGTTTCTTATTTGATCGAGCGAAAGCACGAAAGGCAATGTGACATCAACGGAATTTGATTGTAAAATGTAAAATCATGGAGCAACTAGAACAAGGCTGTTTGATGCTGTTATGATCTGTCAATGCCTCGTCATGAACAGTATTATAATCGAAATCGTTTAAATACAAACGTTAGAATGTTAGGGAAGAGCTAAAACATATTAAATTTGTATCTTGATTTGGAATCTATTAGAATTATGTTCTTTCTGATATAATCAAACTGTTTAAAGTAGTTTATATATTTGAAATGAACTGTTATAATTTTAACAATATTCTGAATGGAACCAACGAAGGAGCTATGGCGTTGAACGTCATAGATTCCAACGATGGAATCTATGACGTTGAAGGAGGTCTAGATTAGAGCAGCCATATCGTCCTCAAAGCACATCGTAGAGTAGAACGGAATATTGATAATTTTTATCTGCAAAGTACTATGTTTTGCATAAAAGATATGATGAGCACTGCGGGAATGGTTTTGACCATAATGACATTCAAGACATGGAACGAAATAGTAAAACGCGAAACCACTAACTACCACCAACTGTGGTATATCTCAGTCATCAGAAGCCACCGTATCTGTTCGGCTCTGCCAGAAATAACTGCAAAATCGCGCCCAAATCGCAACCAGCCTCTTAAAACTTTGAAGGATATATTATCTGATTTAGTGCAGTTTTTATATCACTAAAACCATGCCAAGATGGCTACTGGAGCATGGCTTTGTTTATCTTTGCACAACCACGCGTATCCCTCGATGCGACATTAAAGAAAGAATTTTAAATTGACACAAGCAGTATTGTAACAAACACTAACAGATTCTTTTCAATAATGCTCTGTAGAAATAATATTTATTTTCTCTCGATGAATACCTAGTTTATTTAACTGATACTTTAGATTTGTTTTATATGATATTTCAATGGTTTCAGATGAAATGTTAGTCCCAAAGCATTTGTAAAGTCGTATTTATAATAATAAAATAAACTAAATATTTGTTACTGTATGTTTATCTTTTTCTGGTATACTCACTTTGATAGGAAATTCTGGACGTAAGTTTGTTATTATTGAGAGAGATTTTCTGATGGAGATTTTGAAAACAGAGAACCCTATCAGTTAAAATCAAAGCGAATAATATCAAAACCTAACAAAATTTCAGACAAAGTTACAAATTTTAGAGAACGGGGTTGGTCGATAAACCGGCTACAGTACCTGACTGGTACATTGTTTTGTCGACTCCAGACAAATGAAAATAAATTTGAGGTTGTTGGACTTTGAATTCAGAACATTGACGGGAAGAAATAAAATTTCCTTTTCTGTTTTATATATATAAGGTGGCCTTCATTATTTTATAAGTTTCACATTAACATTTCGCTAAATCAGCCACAAAAGTAACTAGTTAATATACAGAGTGCGATTGGTATTTTTTCGTCAATTCATATTTTAAATTCGCTCATACGCACGACTACACCGTATGGTAGGGTAAGTTGGACATCGTAAGTGAGAAGAACAGCGTGTTGGAGCAATGGCCCAGTGGTTAGGGCAGCGGACTCGCGGTCGTGAGAACGCGGTTTCGATTCCCAGACCGGGCATTGTGAGTGTTTATTGAGCAAAAACACCTAAGCTCCACGAGGCTCCGGCGGGTGCTGGTGCTGAACCCCGCTCTACTCTTTCACCACAACTTTCTCTCACTCTTTATTCCTACTTCTGCCACAAACAGAGGAAGCATGGTGTAATCCACTATGGTGTGGTAAACCTTCAGACCCTAGTCTAGATTGATAATCCTCTGTACCCCAGGATAGTTCAGCACGCCACACGTTTACGGCGTGGTAGTTTTCGCGCCCGTGCAACCGCCAATCTATCGCGTGTGGTGGGTGGATCTTCAAGTTGCCACACGCATTCTTAGTAGCTTAGAGTAGGCTCGAATTAGAAATTATTCTTTGTGGCTAATGGCATGAGCCCTGATTGGAAGAAGAAGAAGAAGAAGAAGAAGAGAAGAACAACAACAACAACAACAACAACAATAGCAGCAGCAGCAGCAGCATGACGCTATTCACTATACCAGAAATTTGGAAATGACATACTGTCCTCCTTGACATTTGCACCGGAAGCTACATTTGGAACAAATTGTGAACACATAGAACATCCATTAGCCTTCCGAGTCCCTAAAACATGTGCCGAGAGTGATAAAAATCTAACATCCAGTCACCATCATGGTGTTTGAAGTGATTACTAGTGATGGTGACGTTATGCCGCCATTCATCTTCCCACACCACCTCAAACTCAACACAGAGGCCTACATCAACACTCTGGAGGAGGTAATGATGCCCTTTTTCAAATGGATTGCTGCTAGAAGACTTTGTCTGTCAAAAGGAATCTGCAGCATGCCACACAAGCATCAAAACACAATCACAGCTATCAGACAATTTCTGTGACCACATCAGCCTTAACATCTGGCCGGCTAACTCCCCAGACTGCAAACCTCTTGATTATTATGTGAGGGGTGCAGTTGAGCGAGAGTCCAACAAAACTCCTTGTAACAAAAAAAACATGAACTGCAAGCTAGGGAAAATGTTTTTTATTTTTCGTGAAAAACCGACGTATAATCGAGAAAGCCTAAAATCGAAAGGAATTAAGCCGGGGTATGCCTGTATATATATGGACGTATATAATATATAAATAAGAGGGAAAGTTAACAGAGAAAATGAAAAAAACTTGACGGTTGATTGGAAAAATGGAGGTTGAAAGAAAGGGAGATAATGATTAAAAAA